>NC_089847.1:137350330-137650330 GCF_035609145.1 Eleutherodactylus coqui
GAACCAATGAGGACCGTAACGAGCGGCCAATATAATCTACCATCAGATTAACCACTTCATGACCGAACTATAAAGGTCCTGCAGAGTCATGCAGCAGGTTGGGATCAGAGTCCACTCCATACCCTGCGGCTATCAACTGATTCTGGCAGCCGCCAACTGCTGTGTTCAGAGTTATCTTCATCGCAACAGTTAACTATTTAGGTACCAAGGTCAAAACAGTCAATGGGAGGGTGAGCCTCTCCTGCACACCATCTGCACCCCCTGCAGCACAATTTAGGGTGCCAATGGGCTAGCACTGCAGTCCTGAGCCTACTGAAGGCTCCCAGGACTGTCACACATAGATGCCCATCAAGCCCTGTCTAGGCAGCATCAGAATTTCTATACACCGAAATACTGCAATACGTTAGTATTGCAGTATACAAGTGATGGAGGAAAAAAAAAAAAAGATTTAAAGTCTAATCTAAGTAATAAAATTAAAGGACGAAAATAAAGTGTTTCAGGAATTCCCTGCATATAGCAGAGCTGCGCGGCCCAGCGCTGCCACCTGACATTCAGCGCCGCAGTAATGTGCGCGGTGACCTTTCCGGGCTCTCGGGGTGAAGGCCGCATCCTCTGACCTTCTTGTGTTACCATCATGACCTTTCCAAGGAGGTAAATATAGAACGCGTCTCCGGTTACACGGCTTCGTCTGGAGCGCGCACTCACCACTAGAGTCTCCGTGTTCACCGATGACCCAGCCGTGACAGCTCAGGGGGTGAATGCCCAACTTCTCCCCCATGAGGTAGCGGAAGCGAGCAGAGTCCAGGTTGCAGCCGCTGCCGATGACGCGGTGTTTGGGGAAGCCGCTGATCTTCCAGGCTACGTAGGTCAAGACATCAACTGGGGAAGAAAACAGAACAGTTAAAAGACCCCAAGTCTACAGCCGTCTAGTTGTAGTGTAAAATGCAGTCTACTGCTCCCTGTTATCAGCCATTCAGGCTTGGGAGAGGCGGACTGCAGTGATCCTCATGGCCACAAGAAAAACCCTGCACTTCTGGCCTCGTTTTGGGGATGAACGAGTATAAAGGCTCCCACACACGGTTTTTCACGTGATTGTCAATGGGACTTTCTAATGTTAACGCATCGTGCAAAAATCACAAAGCGCCAACGTATGACGTGTTTATAACATTAGAAGTCCCAATGACATCCGCGTAAAAAAAAACGCAAGTGTGGAGCCCTACGTAACACTGTACTCTGCGGCTTGTTACATCACATTTATAGACTTTAGGTTGTATAACTTTTGCACTTTTCACCCGGGGAGGTTTCTGTGTCGCCACGTTTCAGGACATTTCTACTTTCCCACTTACTCAGCTGTGTGACGGCTCAGACAACTTATAGTCTCGAGTGGTACGACTGAGGAACGCGGGACTTTGATTACCTTTTATTCCTTTCTCTCCCCCCCCCCCCCCCCCCTTCATAAAACCACTTAGGTGCCGCATTCAGCTTTGACTGCAGCAGCTGAGGGGTTGAACAGACTTGTAGGGTCAATAAAGAGCAAGATGGTGCTCAGCTCTTGCTGCTTGAGATGAGCAAGAGCTGAGCACCAACCCCAATATGTGGCCATCACATGGTGGGGAGGTGATAACGTGGTTAAAAGTCTATGTCCTTCCCCACCTTCCAGGGTTATCTGCAGCCTTAGGGCTTATGTACACGGGTGATATTCCTGTGCAACTTCTGGCCAACCGAGATACACTGGTTTTTACACTTAGTTTGGACAAAAAAAAAAAAAGGTAATAGCTGCATGTCCTACGCTTGTGTGAGTTTGTACAAGAACGGGCCATGTAACACGCTGTGCGATACAAGTTGCACATGAGAATCTTGGGCCCAGCTCACCACCGGCTGTGTGTATACGTCGGGATGACAAATCCTCGTTCCCTGCTCCTCCCCCACTGCTCTGCACAGTCTGAACTGATGGCTCTAAGTTTAGTGCATGCAGCTCCCACTTTCAACTGCTGTATCTCCAGCTAGAACGGGGCTACTGCTACAGTTTTGGTCTTGTTTGAAAGTCAAGCAGTAGCCCCATTCCAACCGTTAGTAACCCCTCCACCACTACCCAAACGGGGATCAGGTTAAACTTGTAAGGTTGTAAGCCTGAGCCAAGACTACAACAACTGAGCATGACCAGGTAGGAAGAGTTAGTCTCCAAGTTTTGTCACTAGATCCCAATCAATCATAATTATGGAACCTGAGAGCCATATGGGAAAGTCAAGAAGAGGAAAGGCAGTTTCCTCAAGAGATAAGCAGCACCAGGGGCACTCGCTTATCCCCACTGAAGTAATACACACTAGAATGGCTGAACATGCATGTTAGTAAGGTACAGACAGTTGTCAGCAAGTTGGTACAGATTGTCCTCCTCTGGAAACAACTGAAGTTGTCACAATTATAATTTATGTAAAGCCCCAGTCTAAAACACCACAAGCAGCAGGTCCACGCCAAACAGATCTTGTGGGATCACCTGGGCACTAGATCTACTGAGCTCTTGCTACAAATCCAGGATCAATGCTAGCAGACACCCAGCTTGATCCCCACCGACCTCAGCCTACACCCCGGGGCGCCCATCACTGCAGCAGGACTCACCGGGGTTGGAGACGACCAGCAGGATGCAGTTCGGGCTGTACTTTACAATATTGGGAATGATAAATTTGAAGATGTTGACGTTTCGCTGCACCAGGTTCAGACGGCTCTCTCCTTCCTGCTGACGGGCTCCGGCTGTGACCACCACCAGCTTAGAATTGGCTGTGACGCTGTAATCTGCAACAACAACCACATAGAAGTCATAGAAGTCATTCTGTTACCTGTCATGGCAGCTTATCCATTAGTAGAGTCTGGAAAACAGCCAGCTGCCCACTAGACAATGAAGAGTCCCCTTATTGTGGCTGAAGCCTTACCGGGCATCACGGTCCGTATACCGCTAGACACTCCCCCATGCGTTAGTGGCTTCGAGTCACTGTACAATGCGAAGAGCAGAAACTGGCAAATATACTTTGGGACCGATTCACCAAGTATTTACACCAGCTTTCTCACGCCCTCTTCCAGCACAACCAGTCAGTTCCTGGGGGTGTCTTAACAGGACCCCCAGTGATCAGCTGACCACCTCGGACCCCGCATTCTTGGAGGGCTTGTAGAAGTCGGCACAGGACCTTTAGGGTAGATGGAGGCATGAAATGGTCCCGATCACATGGCTGATGAACTATTTCCAACTTTAGCCTCACACTTGGTACCCGCAGGCTACCACCCACGTAGTGGCGACACATTGGTGCTCCCTGGCACAGCGATCAGTTTCTGGTTTGTTAATGGACAGGGCTGTCTATAGACTTCCATATCCACTGGTGACTGACCCGCTGGGGCACTTACCTTTCCCAGACACAATCTTAGGAGTCCGCAGGAAGAGGCCGCCATGTTGTAAATCCATCATTTCACCCTTCAGTTTATCTTCAATCACATCAACCAGGGCGAGCTCGTCGGCCAGATCCTGAAGAGGGGACATAGAAGGGGGATGAAGATGACCCGGGGTCATACAGAAGGCCCCCCCAGGTACGTGGTCAGACCCGCCTCACCTTCTGCAGGACGCTGATGGCACAGGCCATGCCCACTGCGCCAACGCCGACGATGGTGACCTTATTCTGGGAGACGGATGGCTCGGACACCACATTGTGGATCAGCTTCTCCTTGGTACTCGCCATCTTGTTCTGCCCAAACAAGCACAAGGCGGATTTAGGACGGGGATAAAGGGCGCCACACGTTGTACATTAACAGGTGAGTATATAGAAGAGGCGCGAACAGGAGTCAAAAACACCGACAAAAAATGTAACCGCGCAGCCCGTCATGTGACCCTTATGTCAACAGTTCTGCTCTGATAAGGAGGTCTGGGCTGCGCTGCAAGCAGGGAGGATTCTCACACCGCAATTCCACCTTAAGAACGTTGATCCGCCGTTCCTCTAGGAAAGCTGGGTGACAAAGTGGTTGTCACCCAGCTGTCCCCGACTCCTGAGCAGCAGGTCCACCTGATTGTCCACAGCGGTGGAGGTTGCAGTATAGCCAGGCATAGTTGCCATACAGGGTTGTAGAAAAATTGGGTGTCAGTCTAATTCCCAGTAGGAACCTGTTCTTTTGCTATGACCAAAGCCGACCACCCCATAGACGGCCGACGCCAAATAAGTGACGCCGGATGATGGAGGGTCACTGATAGCTGCAGATGTGTGCGTGTAGCAGAGCCAAATTTGTTATTGAGCCTTCAGCAATGTCAAAACAAACATTACAATATCGGATGACAAACTCAGCTCTGCTACGTGTCCTTAAAGGGAACCTGTCATCCCTGAAAAAGCTTTAACAGCGCTATGGAGATTTCCTTATCCTTATTTGGTTCTGTAATCCATGCCCCACGATGGCGCCATTCCCTAATTCGTGCCCCTCATACCTCTACAATCTGTTTTTGAAGTTTCCTGCAATATTCCTTAGCACTTAGGGCCGCGGGCGCGGAGGGTTTGTTATGGCGTCCGTGTGGGAAGAGAAGTCAGTATCCTGCCTACCAAGAACAAGGACGGCCCGCTGTGAAAAATACAACTTATTTTTGTGGGAAAACTTCAAAAGCAGATAGTGGCGCCCCGCCCGCCCAGGAGGCCCTGTAATCTGATAAGATCTCATTAGCGGCTGTTAAAGGTTTATCAGGGATCGTACGGGATCCCTTTAAGCCTCAGATTTTAACTCATTCACATCAGCAGTTTTGTTTTCCATTCTGTCACATGACCAGAAAAACAGGAAATAGAAATGCATATCGGTCCAGACAGCGCGGCCCGCACTCTAATCTCCCCTGCACGAGATTAACAGACGCCATAATGGGACTGTTTGCTCCGCTGATCATATAATGTGACCTTTGACCTGTGTTTTTGCGCCAAATTTGGTGTAAATTATTTGTGTAATTGCCTGCAGCAAACAACCGCTGACAAAGGGCGCGGCTGCTGAAGCACATAAGTGTATACTCTAAGAAAATATTAGCCCGCCGCCCCGGTGAGCGTTCCAGCGGTCGGCACTAAACTTGGCCTCACTTGCTCTTCCAGCCGACGAACAGGCGCCACATTGTGGCTGCATTCGGTCTTTGAGGGCAGAAAGTTCACCCGCTCTCTAGGACAAGAGTCGGGGACATCCGAGGTGGCGGTCAGCCACGAGCCGGCGTCTCAACACCGAGAGAAGAGGAATCACCGCAGAGCACCTTACACGGCCGGCGACCAGGCAAGCATAGTCGTAGGATCGTCAGGTTGTGCAGGCGGTCAGCTGATGAACGAGCGCGCACTTTCACATGTCAAACATTGTCGGCAGCGTAGTTCCTGGTATCAATGGCGGACGTGCTGCCCACAGTGAGTCTAAGGAGGACGAACAGCCATTTACCCCTCAACTGCCTGAACGGAGCCGCGTGAAGGCCGGTATAGCGAGCGCCGATCTCATTGATCCGCACTCATCATCTGCAGTGAGCCGCACGTGTACGCGAACCCTCAGTCTCTGTTCAGATCATGTTCAAAACGTGCGTTTAGCGTATACGCCGCGATAAGGTGCATTCACAAAGGCGAGCGCCATATCAGTCCGGGAGACTTGGACGGATATTGCGCTTGTAAAGGTGTGATGTCACTAGGAGCACAACGCAATATTTTTCTCTCACCCTTGGAAACAATGGATGAGATTCCTGGAATCTCGAACTAGAAGAACAGGAGGCGAGAGAGAAGTCGCATGTAAGGAGACCGCTGAAAACACGGTCGTATATTTCAATGCGTGATTTGTGCGTCCCGCAACGTGAGAAACTCGCCCGTGTGAACGCACCTTCACGCTGGGCTGCATGGAGACTTTGGCCGTGACACAGATCACACAACTAACGATCTCAGAAGGTAACGGTCACACCGCCACAACCAGCAGACCGCAAGATGTCCGAACACCATGAATTATTACCGGAAACCTGGAGTCACAACATCACCGCGCCAATCCATTATGTGTCGGCCTCGATCTTCTGATACAGCAATGTAGCCCCGCCGTACTGCGGGAAGCGAGGGACATTTTATGTGGCCGTGAGAAAGGCGCAACAATCACCTGATGATTAATGAACGCTCGTCAGCCGCTCGTTTTTCTTCTTTTTAGCAAACATAAAAGTGCCCGTGTGTCGCCGCGTACGAAGAGGGAGCCGGCCTACGGTTACTACCAGCGTTAGTCGGTGCCGGTCGGCACGCTCTGTCAGTTGGTGCTCGTTACATCCCGCTGAGAGCGGACACGTGTATAAAGGGCCGCACGGCGACGTCCACGTACCGCACATACGCCGGAGTCGCTGTAATAGTTTCCACTGTCCGCAGCGTTTCCGCGATGTGTCAACGCGCCCTTATGGCGATACTACAGCGGTTTATACGATATTGCATGACGCCATGGAAACAAGTTAGCTCGCAGGAAGGTCGCAGTCAGAGAAGGACGCTCGTCCTCCAGGGACTACTTAGCGTTTCCGTGGCTACAGAGATCTCCGGGAATGGATGGCGGCTCGTCAAAACAAATCACTTATGACGTAATGTTTAATTATTAATATCCCTTATTCCCTCAAGATGGGGGGGGGAAGGGGGTTGGGGGGCACGGCAGATTTGGGTACGAGGCAGACGTCTTTGGCGCTCTATAATGGGATGTGAGATACGTAATTAGTTATCTTACAATACCGACGGATAGAGGTCACATGATGTAACGTGCGCAGCAGGAGGGGTCTGCGTTCACGGACGCCCACCCGCCACGGATCACGTGTTCAGGACACCCACCCGCCACGGATCACGTGTTCAGGACGCGGCAGATGAATCCTTCGGCCTCCATGATTAGTGATTATTAGGCGGCTCCCGCGGCGGTCGTTGGCGGTTCAGGGTTTCGCGCTTGTTTTCTTTCCATTGCTTTTAAATGAGAAGATAGCGCAGTCCGCAGCGCACTTCACCGGACGCCGCAAGCTTTCTGTTTTTCACATGCAGGGAAGCGGAGAGTCTGGATATTTTTGGGGATTGCCACCCCCCCCAGAGGTCATGTGATGTCGCCCCACGGTGGGTGACGGGATGGTGAGTATGACGCCAGTCCCGCCAGTGACCGATCATGCAGTAGGTGGTAATGATGAGAATGGCGGCGGCCCCGGGTCACTAACAGGTGGTAAGAGGGGCAGCGGGTCACAGCGTGTGCAAGATAAGAAGTTGGGGGCTCCTAATATTCCTTTCCGCAGCCGCCCTGCCCAAGGGCTGACTCACTGCAGGGAAGCGGAGGACCAGGCGGGCACGGTGCCAACCAGATGCCACTTCTTACTTGGTATCACAGACACTTCAGCAGATGAAACCTCGGCTATAAATAACGCGGGCGACGGCGAGAGGACGAAATACAGCGAGCGAACGGGGAGGGGGGGGGGGTGGGAGAGACAGCGGAGATCCTACACTGGACAAGGGGGGGTGAAAAACTGCAGAGTGCAGCCGTATACCACCAGTGCAGCGTACTATATAGCTATATATACACCCACCAGTGGAGTATACAGCTATATACCGTACATACCCACCAGTGCACCATATAGCTATATACCCACCAGTACACCCTACTATATAGGGGTATATATCCCCACAAGTGCACCGTAATATTGTTACATACTGGTGGATATAGACACACAAGCATCTACTCCAAAAACCCACCCAACTTACAGTTAATAAGAAAAGTCCATGTAATAATAGATCCCAGGCAGCTGAACATGGAAGAACGGAGAAGACCCGGCTGTACCCCCGGGGAAACAGTATATAATATCTATATCCCCCCCAGTGCACCCTAGAGCTGTATACCTGCACACCCGCCAGTGCACCGTACTATATAGCCGTATATACCCCCCAGTCAGAAATTATATATATTACACGCACCCTAGAGCCATATACCCACCAGTGCTAGCATGCATATATTATATATGTACGCGCACGAGCCGTATACCTGCACACCATCAGTAAGCCATACTATATAGCCATATATACCCCCCAGTCAGATAGATATATGCACCCTAGAGCCGTATACCCCGCAGTGCTAGCTCTATATACATATATTTCTGCACCCTAGAGCCATATACCTGCACCCCCCATGCTAAAATATATATATCTCTGCACCCTAGAGCCATATACCTGCACCCCCTATGCTAAAATATATATATCTCTGTACCCTAGAGCCATATACCTGCACCCCCTATGCTAAAATATATATATCTCTGCACCCTAGAGCCATATACCTGCACCCCCCATGCTAATATATATATATCTCTGCACCCTAGAGCCATATACCTGCACCCCCCATGCTAATATATATATATATATATATATATATATATATATATATATATATATATATATATATATATATATATATATATATATATATATGCACCCTGGAGCCATATACCTGCACCCCCCATGCTAATATATATATATCTCTGCACCCTAGAGCCATATACCTGCACCCCCCATGCTAATATATATATATCTCTGCACCCTAGAGCCATATACCTGCACCCCCCATGCTAATATATATATATATATATTATATATATATATATATATATATCTGCACCCTGGAGCCATATACCTGCACCCCCCATGCTAATATATATATATATATATATATATATATATATATATATATCTGCACCCTAGAGCCATATACCTGCACCCCCCATGCTAATATATATATATATATATCTCTGCACCCTAGAGCCATATACCTGCACCCCCCATGCTAATATATATATATATATCTCTGCACCCTGGAGCCATATACCTGCACACCCCCCCAGCAAACTGTAGATTCTTGCTGATTATAGGGATTAGAAGAATTTGCAGCAAAATAAGAGACAAATCGATGCAATCAGACTATAATATATAGCAAGGGGCTGCAATGTATCTAATATATAACGGTGTGATTTATATAGAGAGAGGCTCCCCCGTTATATACTGCACTCCTTGCAGCCACCACTAGCGCCCCCAGCAGGCAGTGCGGCTCCTCACCTGATCCCGCTGGCTGCTCTGCTGCTGCTGTTCTCTGCTCTGCTCGGAGACCCAGCGGAGGGATACACACTTATATAGCGGCGGTGCAGCGCGTCAGCGGTGATGCGGCTCATCGGCTACAGAGGCGGACGTGCCGGGACTCAGGTGCTGAGGCTGCGGAGGGATCCGAGGTGATGAGGCTGGATGAGAGGATGAGAACTGAGGGGTCAGGGGGAACCAGAGAGTGTGCCAGGAAGACTGAAGCGCCATAGAGTGTGCCAGGAAGACTCAGGGGTTCTGGGGGCACCTGAAAGTGTGCCAGGAAGACTGGGGAGGAAGACTCAGGGGTTCTGGGGGCACCAGAAAGTGTGCCAGTAAGACTGCAGGTCAGGGGGCACCAGAGAGTGTGCCAGGAAGACTGAGGTGTTCTGGGGGCACCAGAGAGTGTGCCAGGAAGACTAGGGGGTCAGAGGGCAGCATAGAGTGTGCCAGGAAGACTGGGAATTCTGGGGGCACCAGAGAGTGTGCCAGGAAGACTGAGATGTCAGGGGGTACCAAAGAGTGTATCAGGAAGGCTAGCAGGTCAGGGGGCACCAGAGAGTGTGCTAGGAAGACTGGGGGCGCAAGAGAGTGTGCCAGGAAGACTGGAGGGTCAAGGGGCACCAGAGAGTGTGCCAGGAAGACTGGGGGCGCCAGAAAGTGTGTTAGGAAGCTGGTGGGGTCAGGGGGCACCAGAGAGTGTGTCAGGAAGACTGAGATGTCAGGGGGCACCAGAGAGTGTGCCAAGAAGACTAGGGGTTCAGGGGGTGCCAGAGAGTGTGCCAGGAAGACAGATATGAGTGATGACAGTCTGTGTAACCCTATTGCAGAATACTCTCTTGTCAAAAATTATCCTCCAACCCCAGAAGCAGTTGTCGTTTTGCTGCAGAACCCGGAATGCAGTTCCATCTCAGGCAGATATACAGACAATGAGAGTTGTGATTAGATGGACGGTCTTGTGGTTCCCCCCTTGGACTGTAAAAGGCTCTCGGAGGCTCCTTGGGTGTAGTGACCTCTTCTTCCGCTTGTAGAGCTTGTTGGCCACTAAACACCTCTACGACACAGAGAAGAGATTTCACCCCGTTACCAGAGTCTGAGAGGGGCGCATTATTGGAGTGTGAGAAGCTGGATGGTCGTATCGATGAATTGTCCCCCACCGGGCCGTTCTGACCAGACTGTTAGGTGGTGTTGGAACCAGTGGATGGGGGCACACAAGGTGACCGGGCTCAGGACACCCCTTACAGACCACCGGTAGAGAGAAGCAACTGACCAGACTGTTAGGTGGTGTTGATACCAGCGGATGGGGGCACACAAGGTACCCCCAGGACCGGGCTCAGGATGCCCCCTACAGACCACCGGTAGAGAGGAGCATCTGACCAGACTGTTAGGAGGTGTTGGGACCAGTGGATGTGTGAGGGCACACAAGGTGACTGGGCTCAGGACGCCCCCTACAGACCACTGGTAGAGAGGAGCGTCTGACCAGACTGTTAGGAGGTGTTGGGACCAGTGAATGGGGGCACACAAGTTGAGCGGGCTCAGGACGCCTGCTACAGACCACTGGTAGAGAGGAGCGTCTGACCAGACTGTTAGGAGGTGTTGGGACCAGTGGATGAGGAAACACAAGGTGACTGGGCTCAGGATGCCCCCTACAGACCACTGGTAGAGAGGAGTGTCTTACCAGACTGTTAGGAGGTGTTGGGACCAGTGGGTGGGGGCACACAAGGTGACCGGGCTCAGGATGCCCCCTACAGACCACCAGTAGAGAGGAGCATCTGAGCAGACTGTTAGGAGGGGTTGGGACCAGTGGATGAGGGCACACAAGGTGACTTGGCTCAGGATGCTCCCTATAGACCACCAGTAGAGAGGAGTGTCTGATCGTCTGACAAGCACCAGCACTTCCAACTGTTATTGTTTGCCATCGTAACAGCCCTGTGTCTGTTAGAACCATTTCCAGACGCTTGGATGAAGGACATTTGGTCTCACGGCCCCCATTACATGTACGGCCTGTAACACCCACCATTGCCTCTGTTTGCAGTGATGTCATGAACGATGAAACTGGATGCTACGGAGGGGAACCAGGTTGTCTTTAGCTGTAAATCCTAGTTTGGTTTGGGCGCAAATGACAGCCAACGAGTGCCTCAATCCTGCCCCCTGCTGGTGTGATTGTCTAGGGATCCATCACGTACGACAGTCGGTCACCCCCTCATAGTGGTATGAGGGACAATGACAGCTCAGCGATATGTTCAGGACATCCTGCAGCCATATGTGTTCCTTTCATGGTGGCTTCCAAGAGGTAGCAGGATAATGCTCAGCTGCACACACACAAGGGGGTCTCAGGAAGCCCCCACAACATTGTCACACTTCCATGGCTTCCCAATCATCAGCTTATTCACCAATAGAACATGTATGGGACCATCTGAGACACCAATTTCCACATCCTACAAGTTTGCATGATCTTGAGGCTCAGTTACTGCAAATATGGACCGATATGCCACAGGATACTATACAGAACCTGTATGCCTCCATGCCCGCCAGTATCACATCTTGTACCCAAGCTACAAGCGGTACAACAGGGTAATAGAGCCTTCATGCCAGCCCATATTACATCTTGTATCCAAGCTAGAGGCGGTGCAACAGGATACTAGAGCCTTCATGCCCCATCCATATCATATCTTGTATCCAAGACAGAGGCGGCCCAACAGGGTACTAGAGCCTCCATGCCCGCCCATATCACATCTTGAATTCAAGCTAAAGGTAGTACAACAGGGCACTAGAGTCTCCATGCCTGCTCGTATTACATCTTGTATCCAAGCTAGAGGTGGCCCAACAGGGTACTACAGTCTCTATGCTTGTCTGTATCACATCTTGCATCCAAGCTATAGGTGGCCCAACAGGGTACTAGAGCCTTTATGCCCACCCATATCACATCTTGTTTTCAAGCTAAAAGTGGTACAACAGGGTACTAGGGCCTCCATGCCCGCCCGTATTACATCTTGTATCTAAGCTAGAGGTGGCCCAACAGGGTACTAGAGCATCCATGCCTGCCCCTATCACATCTTATACCCAAGCTAGTGGTGGTACAACAGGGTACCAGAGCCTCCATGCCTGTCCGTTTCACATCTTTTATCCAAGCTAGGGGTGGTACAACAGGGTGCTAGAGCCTCCATGTCCACCCATATCCAAGCTAGAGGCGACTAGAGGGTACTAGAACCTCGATCAATGCCCATATCACATCTTGTATCCAAGTTAGAGGCGACCCAACAGGGTACTAGAGCCTCCATGCCCACCGTATCACATCTTGTATTTAAGCTAGGGGTGGTACAACAGGGTACTAGAGCTTCCATGTCCCGCCGCATCACATCTTGTATCCAAGCTAGAGGCGACCCAACAGGGTACTAGAGCCTCCATGCCCACCCATATCACATCTTGTATTTAAGTTAGGGGTGATACAACAGGGTACTAGAGCTTCCATGTCCACCCGTATCCAAGCTAGAGGCGACACAACAGGGTACTAGAACCTCTATCCATGCCTATATCACATCTTGTATCCAAGCTAGAGGCAGTACAAAAGGGTACTAGAACCCCCTTACAAGGGGTCAGTTCTGCACAATAAATTATCACTTTCCTCTGATATTGTAATCACTTATATTAATGTTACAATCACACAGAGAAAGATATTTCAATCACACAGAGAAAAATATGTTGTTTATATTCCTCCATTCTGATTGGGCCTATGTGCATTTAAATGGTCAATGATGGGTTAATAGAAAGTGTTCTTACAGCCTAGCTCTGTATGATGCTGCAGAGTTCACTCTAACCTGCTCTCATTCCTGTGAATCATCCCTAGCTAGTATTGGAATTGGGTAGTCAGATTTTTCCTAGCTCAGGTTTCGGTGAGAGAGGGTATATAAGAGAGGGAGTGGGTGAAGTTAAGTCAGTCTAGTTCTAGCCTGGAGATGGTCTAGTCCAGGCGAGCCTGAGCTAGAAACCAGGGAGGAACCAGAAGAACAACTTTAATCCAAAGTCAGTGTGGTGGGAAGGAAAACATCTAAAGTGTGAGTACCAAAACACAAGTCCTTTTGGAGAGCTAGTAGAAGAAGGAGATGTAAAGAGAAGAGGAAGATACAAAAGCCAGAGTCAGAGTGAAGAAGCAAGTCAGAGCGAATTAATCGTTTCAGCCCACCAGTACACCAGCTAACAGAATCTATAATGAATGATGCACGTGGGAGCTACTCCATGCGAACATAATGCAAATCATGTAACGGCTACCAAAAAAAGAACTGTTTCTATCGCAATCAAGTGTTCAATTAATTTCATTCAGTCTGCTTCTTGGAGTGCTTCCCACCATCCTCAACAGCTGCACTGAGGTACCACACTACACCCACAGGACAGCCAGGACTACTACCCCCATTTTTGTTTATTTCTCCAATTTTTTGTATTTTATTGGTTTGCTCGAAATGTGTCCCTACTCGTACACGAGCTGGCACCACAACGAACTAACCCTACCTGACTCCACAGGTAGCACACAATAAGAACTGCCAGGATATTTGCAACTGCAGTTATACCAGTCCCAGATCTCCTTTACCACCGTTACAGTGGAGGCAATGTATGTTACTCAGTTACAAAATTTCTGCAAAATGTGATTGTTCTCAGTAAGAGAAACCAAGTAATCTTGTAGATATGATACCTTTTAATGGCCAACAAACATGCATGATGTTATAGCGAGCTTTCGAACCTACTCGGGGTCTTTCCTCAAGCTACACATACACATATGAAAAGGCACAGACATGAAGTGATTAATTTGCGCTTACAAAATATCACAACAGGAAGAGCAGAGGAGTAAATATTTAATTAGTCCACTGATAAGGGATGTGAAAGTATTATGGTCTCTAAATTGGTGTTAGGGGGTCACCAGGCCAGAGTGTTATCTGTGCTCCAAATTTCTCATATTCTCCACTGATGCATAAAGCCCCCTCAGAGGTTCATTCAGTTTTTGCGAATATCGAGGATGGTTATAAACTTATACTCCCAAATTTTTATGTGACTGGATTTGAAATTTCCTTAAAGTATAGTAACTTTCATATGTTCCATGTTGTGTCCGTGACTAGAACAATGTTCGGCCGCAGGTAATTCTGTCTTTCTCTCTGTAATCATGTGGGGTGATAAGATCTCATCCTGGCTCTGTTTTTGTCTTGTTTCCCCGATATAAAGGCCCCCAACATGACATTTACTGCACCGGATCAGGTACACAACATCAGACGTGGAACATGTGAATGTCCCAGGATCTTATAGTCCTGCTGTGTGTTGGGGTTATGTATCCTGTCCGCGGTCCGTACATGTCAGCAGGTCTTACAGCTCCTTACATTACAGGGATCTTATAGTCCTGCTGTGTGTTGGGGTTATGTATCCTGTCCGCGGTCCGTACATGTCAGCAGGTCTTACAGCTCCTTACATTACAGGGATCTTATAGTCCTGCTGTGTGTTGGGGTTATGTATCCTGTCTGCGGTCCGTACATGTCAGCAGGTCTTACAGCTCCTTACATTACAGGGATCTTATAGTCCTGCTGTGTGTTGGGGATCTGTATCCTGTCCGCGGTCCGTACATGTCAGCAGGTCTTACAGCTCCTTGCATTACAAAGATAAGTTGTTTTTTGTGTGTCGGAGGACAATGCACTCCAGATTATAAGGTTCCTCAGACTTGGAGGTTGCCTGTAACACAGAATCCTTTGCCCTGTCGCTGCTGGAATTTATTCTTAACAAGAACTATTTTGTCTTTGATGGATGATATTTCCGGCAGCGACAGGGCACAGCGATGGGGTCAAATGTGGCGCCTACGTACGCCAACACCTTCATGAGGTATTTTGAAGAAGAGTATGTTTATAAATCACAATACTCTAACAACATCATTGATGATATTTTTGTAGTTTGGGCTGGCTCTGAAGCCGAATTTCTTCAACTTAGTGATTGGCTGAATGGCATAGATACAGGCTTACAATTTACATTAACTAGCTCCAACCAAAGTATTCAATTCCTTGACATTTTGGTTAACAATCAGGTAGGATTCTAACGGATTTATTCACCAAACCAACTGATAAGAACAATATGTTACGGTTTGATTCGTATCACCCTAGACAAATACTTGAGTCTCTGCCATACAGCCAATTCCTACGTGTCAGACGGAATACTCATGAAGACCATATAGAGAGAAGGATGAAAGAAATGTCCCGTAGATTTGAAACAAGAGGGTGTCCAGTCTCCCTCATACAGACCATGAAGAATAGGGCGATGACTAAGTCCAGAGAGGACCTCTTAACTGCTAACATCAAGGATCCTCAACCTAAGAGAATCCCTTTTATGCCTACTTTCTCTGACAGGAGTGGTCACATCAAGAATATATTATATAAACATTGGCACATTTTGGCCAAGACCTGCTCTGAGACCCCCGAATTGGTTAATCCGCCTATGATGGCTTACAGACGTGGACGTAACCTTCGGGACAGATTGGTAAACCCCTACTTTAAATCTAAAACTGTTAATTTGGGAATTTGGGAATATAAATTGATAACAACCTTTGACATGCTGAATACTGGGTTAAGTTATTGCCCAGGATTTATGCGTGAATTGGAGGTGTGAGACATTTATTATACAGATAAGACCCCCATCAACAGTAATTCAGGGACCATAAACTTTCACTCCCTTATCAGTGTTTAGTTAAAAATGTCTGTGTACCTCTTGTAGCATTTCTAGTCTGCTGACCTTTCTCCCCCCCCCCCCAACAGTAATTTAGGGACCATAAAACTTTCACTCCGCTATCAGTGCCTAGACAAAAAAAGTTTGTTTGCTGTTGCAGAATTCCTTTTAAGTGCGAACCAATCACATCCATATCTGTGCCTTGTCATAAGTATGTATGTTATAATTGTGTATAAATATGCATGCCTCTTCAGATCCAATCCATAAGTCTGAAGAAGACCCCTGCGTTGGTTCGGAAGCTCGCTATTATTACATCATGTATTTTTGTTAGCCATTAAAAGGTATCATATCTACAAGATTACGTGGTTTCTCTTGCTGGGAACAATGACATTTAAAACTGTTAATGCACAGAGAGTTCTTTGTCCCAGACAGCCAGGTAATTATGTTTGAATTGCTCATGTTGTAGCAATTTAATCTGTGGGACACCTTTCAACATTATACCTGCAGCTCCACCTTCGTTATCTGTCTGATAACATGCCCATGTGGTAAGGCCTACATTGGCGAAACCACAAGAGATTAGACAGAGAATAACTAAACATAAGAGCACAATTAGAACCGCAGTGACAGACTGACCGGTTGTTAAACATTCTTTGGAGTATAGGCATTCTATCAGCCAACTTCGTTGCAAAGTAATAGACCATGTACCGGTACTGGAAAGGGGTGGCGATAGGGTTAAATTAAAGGATTACAATGGATCCATGTGTTGGACACATTACATGGTTTGAACATTGAGTACCAACTCCCACCATACTTGTGATAGCTCCAATAAAGTAGATTTTGCATTTCCACTTCGACTATCCTTTCATCTGACGATGGCATTATGTTAGTCAAGTTGTTCAGATTGAATCTGGGTCTTTAGAGCATAACTTTGTGCCCCAAGTATATACCTTGGGTGTTGATGCTCTATTGATTATATAGAATGACATATTCCTTGATGTATACCGCCTCTTTGCTCCTATACGTTGTGCATTGATACATATGGAGTATGTCTGATGGGCACTATAGCATATTGAGCCATAAGTCATTTGACATCAGTTATTTATGTTACCGAGCCCTCATTATTTCATTAGAAGATGTTTGATAGATTAATCTCCTGACCGATTGTAATGCTGTCTCCTCTAAGACAGTATGGGATTATATGTGATTATAGGTATCTGATATGGGGTTTGATATATATATGCATTATTAATATACATAGTGGCTATGGTATTCGGCTTGTGCCGATCATGTGCTTCCACGTCATGGGGGCTCGCCTAGATCACGTGCCGCTGCGTCACTTGTGTACGCCCCTGTCACGTGGTTATGCGACTTCCGCACATGCGCATTTCGCACTGAGTAGTAGAAGGAAGATCGAGATTCGGGGATATCGTGTGATAGCCGGTGTGTCTCGCGCAGGCGCACCAGAACCTTGGCAAGCCGTGGCTGCATGGAGTCTTCTTTTAACTCATTCCTGGGAGAACAGCAGGGACGGCACCATTGATAATGATCTTCATTAAGGTAACATCCATACATTGAGCTAGTTAAATACTAACCTGTATACGATTGGCTAATCACCCTCAAACAGCTGTTGGTAATTTGTCATTTTAAATGTTTGTGTATATATATGTGTCTTTGTGTCTTGGCACACCAAGCATGATTAACCCTTTCTAATCCACTGTCTAACTTCTGAAGACATTCTGATTGAAGGCTGTACAACTCCGATGTCAGAAGACATCCGGCAGGGTATTCTTACTGTAGATTACTGGCCGATCCGTTGTCGGGGGCCTCTCCAGCATGTCCCATACCGCAGTACTGGCTCTAGCCAGCAGATGGTGCCATTGTATAATGGCAGAAAGAGAAAGCCCCCTAGGAAACCCTGAATCCAAAATTGGATTGCAAAGGGTGACCTACTAACAGGTCGAAACGTCGCTGGTGTTTCCATATAGAGGAATAAAGCACATAAGCCTGCTTTTCATCTTATGCTGTCTGGACTGCAATTTTGTTTCTGGATGAATATGTGGTCTTGATTCGGACCAGAAAAACCGGGCTTTGCATCGTGCCTTACTTATTTGGCATATACTCACCAGGGGATATACGTGTCTCCGACTGCTGCTGTGTACCTTTTCCCTTTTCTGTAACACAGAAGGGGGACGGACTGGGAATATGGTGATCAGGCGGTCATCCTTGTGTAGGTATGATGGAGGTTTTTTGCAGTTTTCCTTAGAGGTACTCGACTGTTTTCTTTCTTCTCCTTAGTACCTCTAGCTGCGGATTGTAGGTAGAACTTCTCCAGGATCTTTATAAATTAGGGGTCCACTGTTGGGTCTCCCCATCTTCTCCTCTGGAGTAAAACTTTGAAAGAAAAGTTACTTCATTGGGCAGATCTCTGGCTGTGGATGACTACTATCCTCATTAGATTGTAAGCTCTTATGTGCTAATTCTTCTTCTTTCTGGAGCCCATGGCGAACAAGCAGCTGGTATTGGGGAGATGTTTCCTGGGTCTTGTGCCTATTGTCCTGGGTCTCTTGGTGCCAGTGATCACCACATTCAATTGCATCTTCCTCATCACCGTCTGCTAGTGCCCCAGATATAGATAGCTACATACTTGACTACTTGACCCTTCACTACTGACCAGCAATGGTAATATCATGGATTTGCAACACACAACTCAATATAACGCTTGATCCTTCTCCAGCGGTTTATTTCAGCTGTTTGAGAAAGAGACTGCCTTGCCCCAAAATGCATCACGGGCCGCATCAAATTACGCGTTCCTTGCTCATCCCCTTCTCTTCTGGGGTTCACACCGAGATCCTAGTTTTTTTCTGCACCTCCACTTCCCATATCTGACACCAGTATAGCCTTGCGGCTCCGTGGTGCCGCTATGACGGCTGCAGACCCTTCGGCACTTTTCCACATCCTTTCTGCTCACCCTTCGTTATTGTCTGTGTTTCACATTAGTAGTTGATAGATGAGATCCGACGTTCGGGACCCCTGTCCATCAGCTGACTGTCCGGCCCTCTGTCCAAGGCGGCGGGATGGACGTTGTCATCAGAGGAGGAAGTACGGATTCCATGAATGGGGCCTTCTCACATGCATGAAAAACACTGTAAATACAGAGGCAACAGAAATACGCATACGGGCGCAGTGAGAACTGTGTGTTCAATGGACCAACACTGCATCCACCCGTGTTAATGAGGCCTAACAGCCACAGGGTCAACGTAAACCAACTGGCTAAGGTTATGCTACCCAGAAGATGAAATAGTGAGCTTCCATGCTTAACCCCTTACTGCCTCAGGCGGGCATATATTTACCCCAAGTGAAAAAGGGTTCCCGCAAACAGGCGTACAGTTACATACAGCTTGAGCCAGCTATGATTGACAGCCAGCCATCCACTGCAACAGTGAGGATCCTGAGAACACCAATCCCCATTGTTAACCCCTTATATGCAGTGGCCAATGTTGATCGTGGCATGTAAAAGATTCAGAGAAGGAGGGTGCTTCCTCTGTGATGTTATTGGCCCTCTGCCATGTAATCAGGGAGGACCAATGGGTTGCCGTAATAACGTATGGGTCTGCCATGACCTGTGATCACTATGGTAAGGGATAATGCACTGCAATACAAAGGTACTGGAGTGTATTATCAGTGCGATCATAAGATCGCAGGTTCAAGCCCCCCACAAGGCATAAAAAATGTAAAACAAAAAAATGGTACAAAAATAACACAGCCTTTTCTGCGCAATTTTCCCTTTGTCATTAAAAAAAGAAAAACATGTTTGGTATTGTCGTATCTATAATGATACAATGGATTGAACACACCGCTTCTCCTGCACATCAAAGGCTATAAAAAAAAATCCTGAGCCAAATAGTTTTTGTTAATTCCCCCCCCCCCAAAAAGACAAAGTGATCAAAAAAGCCATATGTACCCCAAAATGGTATCAATAAAAACTACAGCTCATGACACAAAACACAGACAGCCCCCACAGAGCTTCCTCCAGGTTATGGGGCTTGAAATTTGGCGACACAAAAAAAAACTATTTTCCAAATAACAGGACTTTTATTGTGTAAAAGTGGAAAAACCTAAAATAAAATATATAATTAGAGTATTGTTGTGATCGCACCGACCCCAGAAAAAATCATATTGTTTATGCTGCGTGATTACGCTGTGAAGCAAACAAAAACAATGGCAGAAGCGAGGTGTTTGTCTCCCTACATTATATCTACCCAAAAAATGGTACCAATGAAAACTACAGCCACAGAAAAACCTCATGGGGGCCAGGCGATGGGAAAACAAAAACAGTATGGCTTGTGAAAATAAAAATCCTCCAAAAATCATTGCTTTCTTATGGCCAAAACAGGCCGGGTCACTAAGAGGTTAACCCTTTCCTATGCACTGTCTGACCTGTGAAGACATTATGATTTAAGGTTGTACAGCTCCGATGTTGGAAGACCTCAGTCGTGGTTCTCTTACTGTATATTGCCAGCCTCTCTGCTGTCAGAGCCTATCCAAAGTGTCACCTCATGCAGTACTGGGTTTAGCCAGCAGATAGCACCGTTGTATAAAAGCAGAAAAAGAGTAAGCCCCCTAGGAAAACCAGGATACAAATTGGATTGGAAAGAGTTAAAGGAGTCTCTGCTGGAAAATAAAGAAAGTGCAATTGGATAAGAAGATGCAAGTCGGGAAGGGAGGAGCAAGAATCTCAACGGGGCGCAGTAAGGACTATAGGAGTCATCATGGTGGAGTCAGAGGATGATCTAATGTTTATGGCAATCCTTGTCTAACGACTGTTTCCGGGGTTAACCCGTAGCGATGGCGTGCGTACCACGGGAGCCGATCATGTGATGGTTATGGGACCCCCGTGAAGAGCTGCATGTACCCTCCAGACGTCCTGTAACCAATGTATTCACCCCAGGCCCATCAGATGGGGAGGCAATAAGCACCTCGTCCAGGACGCCCCTCGCCATTAGGACTGTATCTTGTATGTATCGTTTCCACTGACATAAGCTGCGCAGAGATGTCCGACCCCCGCTGTCTCCATGGAAACAACATGGCGGAGACAGCACGAACATCTACTACTCTTAGAGTGAATGTATACCGGTACGTATGAGAGCGAGCGGTGATGATAACACGGAGTGTAATAACAGTCTTGTATGTAGACTCAGGCCGGAGGTCTAGATCGCTGCTCCTTTAAAAGGATCACCTTCTTCTCTCGTGGTGATAGCCGTGCTGAGAAAATAGCGAGGCTCCTACTATTATTACTGTCAGCAAGGAAGTGACAATGCAGAAATGTCACATCACATCACAACTCTACTTATGCTCTCTAATGAATGGTAACATTACGCTTCCTTCTACTATTCATTCCCATCCCAGCAGCATCTCACAAACACTCCAGAGCTGCACTCACTATTCTGCTGGTGGAGTCACTGTACATACATTACTTATCCTGTACTGATCCTGACTTATATCCTGTATTATACTCCAGAGCTGCACTCACTCTTCTGCTGGTGGAGTCACTGTGTACATACATTACTTATCCTGTACTGATCCTGAGTTACATCCTGTATTATACTCCAGAGCTGCACTCACTATTCTGCTGGTGGAGTCACTATGTACATACATTACTTATCCTGTACTGATCCTGAGTTACATCATGTATTATACTCCAGAGCTGCACTCACTATTCTGCTTGTGGAGTCACTGTGTACATACATTACTTATCCTGTACTGATCCTGACTTATATCCTGTATTATACTCCAGAGCTGCACTCACTATTCTGCTTGTGGAGTCACTGTGTACATACATTACTTATCCTGTACTGATCCTGAGTTACATCCTGTATTATACTCCAGAGCTGCACTCACTATTCTGCTTGTGGAGTCACTGTGTACATACATTACTTATCCTGTACTGATCCTGACTTATATCCTGTATTATACTCCAGAGCTGCACTCACTCTTCTGCTGGTGGAGTCACTGTGTACATACATTACTTATCCTGTACTGATCCTGAGTTACATCCTGTATTATACTCCAGAGCTGCACTCACTATTCTGCTGGTGGAGTCACTATGTACATACATTACTTATCCTGTACTGATCCTGAGTTACATCATGTATTATACTCCAGAGCTGCACTCACTATTCTGCTTGTGGAGTCACTGTGTACATACATTACTTATCCTGTACTGATCCTGACTTATATCCTGTATTATACTCCAGAGCTGCACTCACTATTCTGCTTGTGGAGTCACTGTGTACATACATTACTTATCCTGTACTGATCCTGACTTATATCCTGTATTATACTCCAGAGCTGCACTCACTATTCTGCTTGTGGAGTCACTGTGTACATACATTACTTATCCTGTACTGATCCTGACTTATATCCTGTATTATACTCCAGAGCTGCACTCACTCTTCTGCTGGTGGAGTCACTGTGTACATACATTACTTATCCTGTACTGATCCTGAGTTACATCCTGTATTATACTCCAGAGCTGCACTCACTATTCTGCTGGTGGAGTCACTGTGTACATACATTACTTATCCTGTACTGATCCTGAATTACATCCTGTATCATACTCCAGAGCTGCACTCACTATTCTGCTGGTGGAGTCACTGTGTACATACATTACTTATACGCTCCTGAGTTACATCCTGTATTATACTCCAGAGCTGCACTCACTATTCTGCTGGTGGAGTCACTGTGTACATACATTACTTATACGCTCCTGAGTTACATCCTGTATTATACTTTAGAGCTGCACTCACTATTCTGCTGCTGGAGGCACTGTGTACATACATTACTTATCCTGTACTGATCCTGAGTTACATCCTGTATTATACCCCAGAGCTGCACTCACTATTCTGCTGGTGGAGTCACTGTGTACATACATTACTTATCCTGTGCTGATCCTGAGTTACATCCAGTATTATACTCCAGAGCTGCACTCACTATTCTGCTGGTGGAGTCACTGTGTACATACATTACTTATCCTGTACTGCTCCTGAGGTACATCCTGTATTATACTCCAGAGCTGCACTCACTATTCTGCTGGTGGAGTCACTGTGTACATACATTACTTACTTTTTTGACGCTCTGTGAGAGTTGTCCAGTATGTGGAAAGGGACATTCATGTCTGCAGTGGGAATCCTCCTCTGTATAACTTGGCTGCATGAGTTTTTCTCATGTTATTTGTAAGCCCAGCCACCGCGCTCAGGGAGTAAGCCTTTAACTCTTTCCAATCCAGTGTTGGATCTCGTCCGACATTCAGATTTCTCTGTATAGCTCTGACGTCGTGCGAGGTCTGACACGTTTCTAACACTAGGCAGGACAGCTCTCTGATGTCGGAGGCTGTTCTGCATTTGTATATGACACTATGCAGGACAGCGCTGTGGAGCACACTGGAGAGCTGTCCTGCATAGTGTTCTATACAAATGCAGAACAGCTCCTGACATCGGAGCTCTGGTCTGCATCCTCTATATAACTCCTAATTGACATAAGACTCTATTCATTTCTCTTTTCTCTAATTCTAACCATCCATCATTAGAGAAATTAGAAATTAATGAGTCTTATTATACCAATGTGTATCAGTATACATATATTTACAGGATTATTACAAATCATCTACCGATGTGAAACACTCATAACTCGTGTTTAATTTAAAAAATGCCAATAAAATCATCATGACGGTTCATTTTTATGTGTTTCTGTTAATTCCAATGAATCCACAACGCGTTTTTCCACCCCAAATAAAGAGGAGCTGGTGAGTGTGCGGGTGGAAGGGAAATTGTATTGGAAAGGGTTAAAGGTGAGACAGACCCACAAAGGCTAACAGTACATTACAAAATCTATATCAAGACCTCTGTTTGCTGTCACTGAATAAAAATATTTGTTGTCTACATCCACAGGCCTAATACCCATCTTGATCATATCAGGCGCACAGCTGCTTACAGAAGAGAACGGCAAGATGTCAGCACCAGGGGCAAGCAAAAAGGAGTGAAGTTCCCTCCTGAATAACTCTTCATGGCGTTGCCCCGAAGGTCTCTAGTACAATCTCTGGCTGCCATTACATCTGGACAAAAGTGGGACTCACTGCTGAAAAGGACAGACCTCTGTGGCGGCCGAGCGCAGGCCTTTGGGAAGAGACAGCAGGGATTAACATGTTTTTGTTAACGGCAGCTCCACTTTACCTCCCTGGAGTACTCAGGTACGGCAGCGCACAGTGGTAAAATAATAGAAATGGTGGTAACTGTCTAATTTGGAATGTTCACGTGACGCCAGTGCCTCTTAGAGTAATGAAACAGATTAATCAAATAGAGTATCAATAATCCAATCGGTGGTTGAACTGGAGGCACATGGTTTACTTAACATTGATAACATTGGTTTTCTCAGTACAGGCTGCAACAGTCTTAGGTGACAACAGATTTGGCCCATCCTTCCCATTAGAGTCGCCAACCACCTATTGTTTGCTAACACTCCATCTCTTCAATACCATTGTCATCAGTCTCAGTTATCTGAGGGTGGATTCTTAAAAGAGTGCTTTCAGTGTGGCAGGCCTACTCTTCCTTACTACAATCACGAGCAGGTTCGGGCGACAGGAACACAGACACATTGCAGTCAGGTGACACAAACACTAGACACATAGACAACGCACAACAGGAAGACACGCAAGAGTTATGGGGTCCCTACTCTACTCTGGGACACTACACCTCCATTCCAGCCTCCACTGCTGTCCTGCTCTGCACCATGATAGCGGTGGGTGAGGTCAATGGATCCCCTGACGCTGGACATCTCATAACCCAATGTTCTACAAGCGCCCTCTGGTGGTCTGTGTGGACACTGTTTGCCGTCCTAGGCTTGGGACTAGGACATCCAATTTCACTCACAGTATAGAATGTATCACTCTGCGCCATTCTTGTATTCTGGTGATCCGTCCGTGCAGCGGTTCGCCTCTGTGCGTCTCTTACTGTCATTAGAGTTTGTCGCTGTTCTCCAACCGCTGGGACACAATGTGTAACAGTCTGACATGTCGGCGTCCGGGTGTAGCGATCTGCTGCAGCGATAAGCCGAGGTCTCTGGAGGATTCTATTCTGCTAAGTTTGCCACTAGTGGTGATAACTGGCACACCGACGACCAGCGGGCATCGCGCCATCATATCACATGACTGCATCCGATTTTGGGGGTTTCTTGTTGCTGAAAGCTTTCTTTCCATCTGACTTTGATACAATTGAAGCCCCTCCCACATGCCACAGATTGGAGCTAGGTGCCTGAAAATGTGATCATTTGCATATATCAGCGACACCCCTACCTCCCTGATTTGCATAACCTTAAGTCTCCTCCTTCTTTGTGTTGAAGAGTGTAAAATGACATCAGTTGTATTTTCAGTGTGTTTTTTTTTTGTTACTGTGTAGCTACTTCCATGTCATCTCCTTCAAGTGTTCAGAGCAGTGAGACGAAGACTGATGGGACTGCGCCGAGACTCCTCGCCACTGAGAGTCACTGGAAGGTCAGACCCATAAGGTCAAACTGAAGCCTCTGCTGCCAAGTGTGAGCTCGGATAAAGGTCACCCCCGACCCTCAACCTGCTCATCCGTCTCAGCCCCAAGCAGGAGTACAATCCTAATATGTGACACCAGCCAAGATCAATGGCCTCAATGGTGCAGCCATAGGATGTGGCTGGTTGGAGAGGGACCTCCGCTGTTAACCCCTTGGATCCAAAGTTAACTGTGTCACTAAGGATACAACAATTGGGGGGGATCTTGATCTCCACTTTTCAAAAGCTGTAACTTTTTTTCTGGCCGTATGAGGGCTTATTCTATGTATGAGGGCTTATTTTATGTGTGGTGAACTGTAGCTTTACTGGTACCATTTTTGGGTGCATATAATGTATTGTATAGTTTTTCTACATTTTTTTTGAGGGCGGGGAGAAAAAAATAGATAAACTTATTTTTGGGGTTTTTCAGCTTTTGCATAATATAAACCCTTTTATTTGGGAAATATTATTATTTTTGCATCGCTGCAGTCAAAGTCCCATAACGTTCATTTTTCCATGGACGGAGCTCTGGGAGGGCTTGTTTTTTGTGTGACGAGCCGTTCTCTTTATTTTACAATTTTGGGGCACATACAGCTTTTTTTGCTCCTTTTTATTGTGTTTCTTGGGAGACAACATTAACAAAAAAAAGCATTTTGGATCATTTTTTTGCTTTTTTTTATAGCGTTTGCCATGTGTGATAAAAGTCTGTTCAGTTCATTCTACGGGTCATTATGGATCAGAGGATACCAAATATGGGGGCTTTTACTTTTTTTTTTAAACAAAGAGGGGAAAGTGTGCAAAAAACGGTTTGGGGATTTTTTTACTACTTTTTAATGTGTTTTTTTTTACCATTTTCCCCCACATTTGTCTGTCCCTGTAGAGGGCTTGTACCTGCCATCCTATGATCACAATGATAATACACTGCAGTACTTCTCTACTACAATGCATAATTGCTTCCCAGGCTATGGCAGACCTATAGTTGCTTCCCACAGTGATCACAGGCTGTGGCAGACCTGGACGCTATTGATTACATGGCAGAGGGACAATGATGTCACAGAGGGAGCGCTCTGATCAACATTGATCGAGGCATGGAAAAGGGTTAACAGTGGGGATCAATGTTCCCTCTGTAAGTCACAGCTGGCTCCCGCTGCGTATGGCAGAGGCTGAGCCCATGTCATCCATGGGACATAAATGTACGTCCTTTCGCTGGAACCCTTTTCCGACCAGGATGTACATTTATGTATGAAGGGGTTAAAGGCTTCTGAGAATGTGGGAGAAATTGGTGCTCGGGGTACTAAGGAGTAAGCTGTAGGTCCTGGGCCCCAATACTAACTCTGTACTATGAATGGTGCGGGGTCCTCTTACTGCTGCCTTGTTATGTGGCAGAGGGGTCAGTGAGCCCCCCAGCGTCCGGTGTAAATGCTATTGCTGCACTTCAGATGTTACTACGGGGGTCCGGATGAATCAGCCCCTGACTCTGGGATCTGCAAGCATCTGTAAAAGCAGAATATACGGCCGGTCAGCTATAAAAATACAAGCCGCATGCCCGGAATTCCTCACAGATCAAGGGGAAGACACCAGCGGACGTCAAGAAGGACTTATGTAACCTCTAAAGTGACAGTGAAGAACACCATACATGACCTTACTAGCCTCATAATACAGGAACCTACAGGAACTGTGCACCCCTACGAGGTAACGAGCAGAGATCGAACAATAGGGGGCATCATAGGGAAAGTCACCAGAAATTCCTGCTTATTAAAGAGGAGTGCAGCTCTGAAGTATAATACAGGATGTAACTCAGGAGCAGTACAGGATAAGTAATGTATGTACACAGTGACTCCACCAGCAGAATAGTGAGTGCAGCTCTGGAGTATAATACAGGATGTAACTCAGGATCAGTGCAAGTTACGTAATATATGTACACAGTGACTCCACTAACAGAATAGTGAGTGCAGCTCTGGGGTATAATATAGGATGTAACTCAGGATCAGTACAGGATAAGTAATGTATGTACACAGTGACTCCACCAGCAGAATAGTGAGTGCAGCTTTGGGGTATAATACAGGATGTAACTCAGGATCAGTGCAAGTTACGTAATATATGTACACAGTGACTCCACTAACAGAATAGTGAGTGCAGCTCTGGGGTATAATATAGGATGTAACTCAGGATCAGTACAGGATAAGTAATGTATGTACACAGTGACTCCACCAGCAGAATAGTGAGTGCAGCTCTGGAGTATAATACAGGATGTAACTCAGGAGCAGTACAGGATAAGTAATGTATGCACACAGTGACTCCACCAGCAGAATAGTGAGTGCAGCTCTGGGGTATAATACAGGATGTAACTCAGGATCAGTGCAAGTTACGTAATATATGTACACAGTGACTCCACTAACAGAATAGTGAGTGCAGCTCTGGGGTATAATACAGGATGTAACTCAGGATCAGTGCAAGTTACGTAATATATGTACACAGTGACTCCACTAACAGAATAGTGAGTGCAGCTTCTGGAGTTGGGTGTGTGCTGGTTAAGCTCTGCAACTTCCAGGGTGTGGTCTGAGAAGGAAGGTTTGCTGAGCTTGGATCCCAGAGAAGGTGCACTTTTCTGGGCTTTGTTGGATATGGAGTCCCGCACCTCCTCCCCCTGGGGCCACTCGGGGGGAGGGAGGGAAGTGAAGGCATTGCTGGCATCAGCAATGCCGAAAGAAAGTTTGCCACTGGTGCCGGAGAAGCCAGCAGCACGCAGGAAAACAGGAGCTTCTGCTGGAGGTAAGAAGAGACTTGGACCTGGTCGTGGCTGCAGCAGCAGCGTGGCACCATTTGTCAGCACGGCGGCTTCTGATAGCGCAGGGAGTGAGATTGTGACCCGCAGCCAGACCCGCAGGAGAGCCGGTGAGCCGCAGACCCTGGCAAGTATGGGTAAGTGGAGCGAAAGAAAGAAGGAGGAATCAGTGATTGAGCTGGCCTCCAGGCTGGCGAAGAGTATTAATGACTATAACTTTGCTGGAAAAATGTTGGTCATGCAAAAAGGGAAGGTGCGCGATGCCAAGCTGATCATGGAGCAAAATGCTTCTAAGGACAGAAAGGCAGAAGCCAGAAGGGCAATAAAGAAATGCAAGGACTGCATTAGAATGTGGGAAGCGGTGAGGGAGAAAATACTGGAGGAGAGCGGTCCCTTTAAGGAAAAAATAATAAATGATGACCGGTTTGCAAAGATGGCGGCAAGGTGCAGTGGCCAGGAGCAAAGCGAGTCAAGCAATGATGAAGCCTCAGATGAGGAATTGTTTGAGGATGTGCAGGAGACCCTGGAGGAGCAGCCCGTATGCTCACAAGAGCTAGTACCAACACCCAGTGGCACTACAAGTTCCAGAGAGCTGTTGCCTGAGGAAATTGGACTGCCATCTACCTCAGGGGAATCAGAGGTGGAGGGAAACGCAGGAAGGCTACAAGTGCAGAAGACCCCACAGCCAGAAGCCTCTCTGCATATTGGGGGCTTCATGTTTGGCAATGAGATGCCAGAGGAGGATGTAGAGATAAAGAAAAAGAAAAAGAAACCTGTTAAGCTGCAGGAAAAGCTTGTGTTTGTCAAAGTTCCCGTGAGGACTGATCTGGCTGCAAAGTCGGATCAGAGTTCTGACCCCAAAAACCCCCCTGGCTCGGACTCTGTGGTGGGCCTGGAGCAGGGAGTTGGGGAGAAAAGGGCCCAGCTGGTCAGACCCCCTGTCCCTGTGTTAGTTGGTAACAGGAGCAAGGAGGTCAGTAAGAAAGGCGCAGTAAAGGCCAGTACAGATGCAGGTCGCGGTAACAGCAAGGAGGGTGGCAGCGGTGCCACTAATGCAGCAAGTGCTGCCTGTGATGCGGAGGGGGCTGCGGACCTAAAATCAGGGGTCTCCCATAATCTGGGAGTAAGTCAGGCCGGATCCCGCGCCTCCAGTGATGCGGAGGCAAAAAAGAAAAAAGGAAAAAGTAAAAACACAAGCAAAAGTCCGGAGGCTTTACCATCTACCTCCGGAGAGGCCAGGACCCATGGACCACATGATCCAAGGATAAAAGTGGTAGATCCGGGTATGGATGTGCGAGAGCGTGTGGTGGATGTGAGGGACAACGCCGAGAGTAAACAATTCTCTGCAGGTTCTGGGCCTTCGGGCACCTCGGGCCCCCCTGGCAGCCGGGGATCTGGAGGCCCAGGGGATAAGGTGGATAGGCCGGGGGGGTCACAGGTTCCAGTCGCCCCTCCAGCGGCGACAACAACTGGCAGGAGTTATGCCAGTGTCGCCGCTGGAGGGGAGGGGTCCTCCTTGTCTCCAGGCTCTAGGGAGGGCGCTTTGCAACAGCGTCTCCTGGAGGCTTTACGGAAGGGGGAGAGTACAATCACAGTTGGAGGAAGAGAGGTGGATCTATCTCTCTGGAAAGAGAGACATGGCTTGGGTGCCTTCCGAGAGCAAAGGGGGGAGACCGTATGGTCCCTACCGACACCCGGGCAGGACGCAGGTCGTAGGAATGTGGTCCGTCTTCGTTGGAGAGGCAATGATACATGCCCCCCGAGGGCAAGGGTAGTGGAGCTTCTGCTGAAGATGGGCTTCAGGGCAGTTGACATCTTTGCCCTGATCCATCCTTACGGCACGTCTGAGTTTGACATCAGCTTCGTTCGCCCAGAGGGCTTAGAAATCTTCTGGGGGAATTACGAGCTGGTGAAAAACGAGCCCGGCTGGCGAGACTTTGCCATCCAGGTGGTGTCTCGCCAGAACGGTATCAAGAAGGTGACCGTTTTGACTCGTAACGAGTCACTTTCTTGCTTTGACATCATGACGTGGCTCAGTAGGTACGGAGAGGTGACGGAGATGCCAAAAAAGAACAGGGATGAGCACGGCATATGGTCTGGGGCCTGGACGTTCATGGTCCAGCTGAAACGTTCAGGTAACTCAGTGGCACACATACCTTCTGCAGCCTTCCTCGGCAGGGATCGTATCTTGGCCTTTTACCAGGGGCAGCCGAAGCTCTGCCACAGGTGCGGCGACCCCTCACACTTGAGCGCCGCTTGTAAGACCTTGAAGTGCGCCCTGTGTGGGGGTCTGGGTCATCTAGCCGCCTCCTGTGCAGAGATTAGGTGTAACCTGTGTGGTGACCTCGGTCACCCATTTAGTCGCTGTCCGCGCTCCTTTGCCAATGCGGTCTCAGCACCTACGGATGGGGGTCATGATGTGGCCTCCGGGGGTGAGGGGACCAGCAGAGGTGGAGGAGCTCAGGAGCCAGGGAAGAACCGGCAAAAGACGCCTGCGGAGCAGAGGCGTCAGGAGAAACGCAGACGGAGCAGGGAGCTGACAGGAGCACCCACAGCAGGTGGGTCGATGGTGGCCCCTGTTCCAGAAGCAAATCTCGCGGCTGAGGCTTTGAGGGACAGCGATTTAGATGAGGAGGACAGGAGGATCCAGAGGGAGGAGACCAACTCTGCAGATTCCTCTCACTGCGAAAGTGTGGATGAGGAAGGCAAGAGGTGGCTAGAGAAACGGCGTAAGCTAGGTGCCACGAGGAGGAAACGAAGGGGGGATTCAAGATCTTCTCCCACCCCGGGCCAAGTACTGGAAGGAAAAGCCTGCTCACCTCCAGTTGGACTCTCCAATAGGTTCCGAGCCCTCCGAGACATCTCTTCCTCCTCTTCTGAGGGGGAGGCGGAGGGCAAGGTTCCTAGGGCAAAGGAAGGGTCAACAGGGGGCGCTGAGTCTCCACCTCGTGAAGGCATAGTTCCTTCCGGGGTGGAGGCTACTCTGGAACCTGGAAACAAGGACGACGGGGTCAGGGGATCCCCTGCTATGGACACATCTGTGTCCAAAAAAAGAAGCAAGGGGCTTTCCTCTGACCCCGAGGAAGCGGGTGTGAGGAAGAAAGCCGTCTAATTTAATCACTCATGATGGCGGCACCCACTCCGCTGACTCTGGCATCAATTAACGTTGCCAGCATTAAGTCTGATACGGCTAGATTTGCGGCCTTTGATTTTCTCGGCCGCGTTGAAGCCGACATTTTATTTTTGCAGGAGACCAGGCTGTCTGATTTGGCAGCCATACATAAGGCAAAAAGGGAGTGGAGGTCAGGCCCTTCCTACTGGTCTCTTGCGGCCGAGCCGTATAGTGGAGTGGCGGTACTTTTTACCGCAGCGGTTGAATGCCGACGAGTTATTGAATTAGAAATGGGAAGGTGCCTGATCTTAGATGTCCTCATGAAGGGACAAGAATTAAGACTTGTCAACATCTATGGTCCCCAGTCAAAAAAGGACAGGAAGAGTCTCTTTATGAGGATCAAGCCCTACCTTTTTACCAGCCGCCAAGTTGTCTTTGGAGGTGACTTTAATGCAGTCACAAGAGCCCGCGATAGGGGAGGCTCTGGAGACAGGCGGTTGACTTTTGACAGCGTCGCACTTAATAGTATAGCTAGCGAGGCTCGCCTGGTGGATGTCCACATCCGGCACACCCCAGGCCACGAGGGGTTCACCTATTATAGAGGTCAGAGCAGGTCTAGAATAGACAGGTTTTATTTGAAGGAGGAAGCCATCTCTTCACCAGTGTCCGTTGTTGAGGTGGAATTCTCCGATCACTGTCTAATATTGTTTTCTCTGAATGTTGCAGAGACCCCCCGGATGGGCAGAGGTTTTTGGAGACTGAATTCATCACTCCTGGAGGAAGCAGAGATAAGACAGTCCTTTGAGGATTTTCTGCAGAGCCAGGTACCATTACTGGATCTCTGTAGCAGTAAGTCAGAGTGGTGGGAGATGTTCAAGAGGAGGGCGGCAAGGTTCTTCCGAGAGCTCTCCAACCTCAGATGCCTGGACAGGTACCGCCTGTACAACGGCCTGAGGAGGAAACTCGAACATCTCGTTTCGACTGGAGGTAGCCGCGAGGAGATCTCCAGAGTGAAATCTTTGCTCAAGAAGTGCCAGTACGATAGACACGCATCCTTGGTTTTTGAGAGGGATTTCGGGAAGTACCGCTCGCCCGACCCTTACAGAAACTGTAGGATGTCAGTGAATAGTAAAGTGGTCACTGGACTGATCGATAGTACAGGATCCCTGAATCGATCCAGATCAGGGATTATGGAGGTCGTCAGATCCTACTACTCGCAACTCTTGGGAAAGAGGGATCTAGATTCGGAAGTGATGTCGGCTTTCCTGGCTGAAACTGTCCCTGAGCCGGGGGTAGACACCTCTCTTGATGTTTTGACAGGAGAGATCAGAATAGAGGAAGTTAAACTGGCGATTGATGGGCTCCGGCTCAAAAAATCGCCAGGACCGGATGGACTAACATCCGAGTATTATAAGACCTTCAAGGACCTCTTGAGTCCCCTCTTGACGGAGGTATTAAATGAGTGTCTTTCCTCGGGCACTCTGCCAAAGTCAATGAGGAGGTCAGCTTTGATCCTTCTGTCAAAGGGTAAAGACTCGAGCCGTATTGAGAACTGGCGTCCCATAGCACTTCTCAATACGGACAGGAAGGTTCTGGCAAAAGTGCTGTTTAATCGGTTGGTCAAGTTTGCACCCCAGCTCCTCTCGGGGGCCCAGCATTGCTCTGTTCCAGGCCGTAGCACCTTTAGCGCTGTTCTTGGTGTCCGGGAGGCAGTGGAGCAGGGTAGGGCTGGTCACTGGGAGGGGTACTTGCTGTCCTTGGATCAGGCCAAAGCGTTTGATCGGGTTAATCACGAGTACCTCTGGTCAGTCCTTCTGAGATATGGCCTGCCAGTGGGGTTTGTTGATTGGCTGCGAACATTGTATGCAGGGGCTGAGACTTTCCCGCTGGTGAACGGTTGGCTTGGCTGCCCTTTTGAGGTGGGTTCCGGTGTCCGTCAGGGCTGTCCTCTAAGTCCCCTGTTGTATGTGTTTGCGATAGATCCCTTTCTTAGGAGGGTTGATCGTGGACCTATAGCAGGGGTCGGGATGGACCGGGCGGTGCCGGAGGCTACCCTGAGGGCAGTGGCATACGCCGATGATGTCACGCTCTTCGTATCCTCAAGGGAGGAGGCGGAGTTTGTGGTGTCGGAGGTGGATGCCTACTCAGAGGCATCCGGGTCCAGAGTCAACTGGGATAAGTGCAAAAGTCTCTGGTTAGGAAGGGGGGATCCTGTGTTTGATCTCCCGGACACTCTTCCGGTGCCCCAGACTTCAGCAAAAGTTCTTGGCATCAAATTTGGCCAGGGGGATTACCCCATGCAAAATTGGGTAGACAGGCTGGATGGTGCCACTCAGAAGGTAAACCAGTGGAAGGGTTGGTCTTTGACCCTTCGGGAAAGAGTTAGCCTGATCAAAACATACCTGCTCCCTTTATTCATCTACCTGGGCAGCGTATGCATTTTGCCAGAACCTCTCTGGACCCGGGTCTACAACCTGTTCTTCCTAATGTTGTGGGGGAATAGGTTGAACCTGATCAGGAGAGATGTTACATACCGCACGAGGAGACTAGGGGGGTTATCTATGGTCAACCCCGTGGTGTTTCTTGTAGACACCTTTTTTAAGATCAACATAGGCAACCTCTGGCAAGAAAGGGCTCCTCTGTGGGTCTACTCCTGCCGGGGATGGTTTCGGCCCTTCTTCCAGGAATGGGAGACAGGAGGGCGAGTGAAGGACCTTCGCACGCAGCATGGATATCTCCCGGCTTACGCTACCTTGGTTCTGAAGGTGATACGCCGGTGGGGTCTGGGGATGTGGGAGATCAGGACTCTGACGAGGAGGCTCCTCGACGAAAGAGTCCTGTTGACCCGTTTCCAGAAGCCCCTGGCACTCAAGGACTGCCCAAGTCGGGACCTGGAGGGAGGGTTACGTTTACTGAATTCAACCCGGGTCCCCGTGAAGTTTTGGGACTTGGCTTGGCGCTGCTTTCACGGGAGACTGTATGTAAGGGGTAACTTGAAGAGCAGGCCTCTGATTGACAGGGGTTGCCCCCGTCAGGAGTGCAGCGATGTGCTGGAAAGCATGGAGCATTTCCTGCTTCAGTGCCCCTTTAATACAGAGGTATACCAACGGGTAGGGGTCTCCATAGGCTGGCGTCAGCTGGCACACCTCTCCTATGCGGAGTGGGCTTATGGAGCCTTCAGAGGTCTTGGTGGCAGGGACCGCTGCACTTTATTCCTAGTTAGCCTAGTGGTCAGGTTCCACATCTGGAGTGCACGGTGTTTAATCTCGACGGAGCTGAAAGTCCTCCCCGTGGATACGGTATGTAGGAACATCCTGGGTGACCTGGTGAAGGTGCGTTCTTTGGAGTATGAGAGGCTGGGCACATCTAAGGCTTCTCTCCTATGGAGAGGGCTTGTATTTCGTTAGGGACAGTGTTTTCTTAATTTTCTAGGGGCAGAGTAGGGAGAGAATAGGGACAGGATAGGGAGAGAGGAGGGATAGGGCAGGGACAGGTTTCCATGAAGGGTCAGACTGAGGGGCAGACTAAGGACAGTCTAGGGCAAATTAGGGAGAGAATAGGGAGAAAATGCAAGGGATAGTACATTGTGATGTCTGTGTCCGGCTTATCACCTCCAATCCTGGTGGGGGGCTGTGAGTGCACCATGAAGCTTTTTGTTTTGATTTGGGCAAAATGAAATGAAGTAGGGCTGCAGGAGAGCCGACCTTAGGCTTTCGGGTTATGTATATAGTATATATTATGTATGTTGATATTGGAGTGTATTATGGTTTTGTATATATTGTATATTGTATATATTCACGTTTTGGGTGGTAGGTAGGTTGGGTGGGGGAGTTGGGGGAGTGGGATTCACGCCTTGAGCCGTAGCCTGGCACGTCTCGAACCTTGAACTCTGGGCACGGACTGGTGGAGCGGGCATGGCCCCCAGGCTGCGGCGGGCACTGTGTGGTATTTATTTTAAAAAAAACAAAAAAAAAACCCTGGTGTGGCTTGGCACGTCCTGAACTAAGAACTCTGGGCACGGACTGATGGAGCAGGCTTGGCCCCCAAGCTGCACTGGGGACCCAAAAAAAAAAAAAAAAAAAAAATTTTTTTAGTTAGTTTTATGCCAGTTGGCTCGGTCTTTCTGTTTGAATTTGCTTATTTATGTTGCTATTTCAGTTATTTATGCTGTTTATGTTATTGCTTAAGTTTTGTTCTGTGTGGGTGCAGTGCGGCACGGCTGGACCGGGAGTTATAGTTTACAGGGTTTATGTAGTTATAGTTTCCTTAGTTTTATACTTTAGGTATATACTTGTATATTGTGTTATGGTTGTATATAGTGTTATATGTTGAGTGTGTATGTGTGTGGGTGTGTACGGCGGGGACGAAACCCGGATATGGACATTTACTTTGTTTATGGATCACGGACTGTGGGGGAAGGGCCTTATATTGCTTTATATGGTTATTATTGTTACAGTTTGTCTTTGTTGTGTTTTTTACTTTTATAATAAAAGATCTACAGGATGTAACTCAGGATCAGTGCAAGTTACGTAATATATGTACACAGTGACTCCACTAACAGAATAGTGAGTGCAGCTCTGGGGTATAATATAGGATGTAACTCAGGATCAGTACAGGATAAGTAATGTATGTACACAGTGACTCCACCAGCAGAATAGTGAGTGCAGCTCTGGAGTATAATACAGGATGTAACTCAGGAGCAGTACAGGATAAGTAATGTATGCACACAGTGACTCCACCAGCAGAATAGTGAGTGCAGCTCTGGGGTATAATACAGGATGTAACTCAGGATCAGTGCAAGTTACGTAATATATGTACACAGTGACTCCACTAACAGAATAGTGAGTGCAGCTCTGGGGTATAATATAGGATGTAACTCAGGATCAGTACAGGATAAGTAATGTATGTACACAGTGACTCCACCAGCAGAATAGTGAGTGCAGCTCTGGAGTATAATACAGGATGTAACTCAGGAGCAGTACAGGATAAGTAATGTATGCACACAGTGACTCCACCAGCAGAATAGTGAGTGCAGCTCTGGGGTATAATACAGGATGTAACTCAGGATCAGTGCAAGTTACGTAATATATGTACACAGTGACTCCACTAACAGAATAGTGAGTGCAGCTCTGGGGTATAATACAGGATGTAACTCAGGATCAGTGCAAGTTACGTAATATATGTACACAGTGACTCCACTAACAGAATAGTGAGTGCAGCTCTGGGGTATAATATAGGATGTAACTCAGGATCAGTACAGGATAAGTAATGTATGTACACAGTGACTCCACTAGCAGAATAGTGAGTGCAGCTCTGGAGTATAATACAGGATGTAACTCAGGAGCAGTATATGATAAGTAATGTATGTACACAGTGACTCCACCAGCAGAATAGTGAGTGCAGCTCTGGAGTATAATACAGGATGTAACTCCAGAGCAGTACAGGATAAGTAATGTATGTACACAGTGACTCCACCAGCAGAATAGTGAGTGCAGCTCTGGAGTATAATACGGGATGTAACTCAGGATCAGTACAGGATAAGTAATGTATGTACACAGTGACTCCACCAGCAGAATAGTGAGTGCAGCTCTGGAGTATAATACAGGATGTAACTCCGGAGCAGTACAGGATAAGTAATGTATGTACACAGTGACTCCACCAGCAGAATAGTGAGTGCAGCTCTGGAGTATAATACAGGATGTAACTCCGGAGCAGTACAGGATAAGTAATGTATGTACACAGTGACTCCACTAGCAGAATAGTGAGTGCAGCTCTAGAGTATAATACAGGATGTAACTCAGGATCAGTGCAAGTTAAGTAATATACTTCTAAACTTTCTCTACTGCTTTTACATAGCGAATAGACAGTAACAGGGCAGCAGCAGGCACAATTTAAATAAACCCAAAATTCAGAGCCCTCTTGGAGTTTAGATGTGAAGCTGACCTTCAAATAAAATGTCACTTTAGGCAGTTTAATGCAGTAGACGCATCCTGTACAGTCTTATGATACTCGTCTTCCGGTACTCATGTACTGTGAGGTAAACCCACCGATCCTCATCTATCACGGAGCTGAAACACGCTCAATAACATAATAAGATAAATGCAGAACAGAGCGGAGATAAGCCACAGGAGTTCACAGGAAATCCAGAAACACACACTATTACTGCTGGGATCACTAACAGTGTTGATGTCGGAGGAGGTACCATTGCCTATCTGTTGCACCCACGAGCGCCACGGACAACCAGGAGGCCTCCGCCATCTCGATTTTCCTATCAATTGCTGCGGTTAGAGTATCGTGGGCCGGGATAGCTTCTGACAAGCGTGCAACATGACCAAAAAGTGCGAGTCATCTCCTTGTTATTGTTTCTGTGATTGACTCAAGCCCCGTGCGTGCCAGGATCTGATGAAGGCGAACCAACGGACACGGAGAATCTGGCATTGTTATTGCATGTGGAAGGACTCCAGACGCACTGTGGTTAGCGACAGCAAGGTTCAGGTCTCCGAGCCGTACAATAATATTGGCATAATGCAGGTCTGGTAGAATCGAATCTTAGTCCTGAATGTTATGTTCTGCCTCTGCCAGAGTTTATCCAGGGACTAGAGATGAGCGAGCACCAAAATGCTCGGGTGCTCGTTGCTGGAGTCGAACTTTTTGTAATGCTCGAGAGCTCGTTTCGAGTAACGAACCCCATTGAAGTCAATGGGCGACTCGAGCATTTTTGTATGGGACCGATGCTTCACATAGGTGATGACTTGTGAAACACTAGAAAACATCAGAAAGTCATGGAAACACCACAGAAACGGATAGGGAATGGCAGGGGCAGCATGCTGGGCTGCTTCTGAGGCTCCCAGGTTGCACTATTAAGCCACAATGAGGGCAAGAGTTTGGCGTCACCCCCCTAACTATTTACTTGGGACAAACCCTCATTAACAAGGCACACGTGCTGGCACATCTTAGCTAAGCACCACACTACCTGCAACCAAGGACCATCACTGCCTGCGGGTGACACGGCTGCCTCTTCTCCTGGGTTACATGCTAGCATTGCTGTCCAACCCCCCCGCCCCCCCGCACGACCCTGCGTCCACAGCGCACACAAAATTTTCCCTGCGCAGCGTTCAGCTGGCCTCATGCCACACGCTTGCTTCATAGCAACACCACCAAATTGAGGAGAAACCGGAGGCACACACTGCAGAGGGTTGGCAGGGCCAGGCAGCGACCCTCTTTGAAAGTGTGGGCGATAGCCCACAATGCTGATGAGAATTGATGATAAATTGACGTACGATCATCATTCCAATCCCGTGCCACCTCCATCACAAAATTGTCATGAGCCGCAAACGTGGGCATAAAGGGGACTCAGGTGCCAGTACTTCTACACATCTCCACAATGCAGCAATACTCTGTGTGGGAAGCACGTGAGCGGGCCCAGGGTCAGGCTCGGTCCCAGCTTCCACCTTGTGTGACCCAAGGTGCCGTGAGTTACATAGCAATGGGAAATCCATGTGTCCCGACACACTTAATTCTGTGTAGGTGTCAGATAGCTCAACACCGCAATGGGAAGTCTTTGAGTTCCTTGGGCTCGCCTATGCTGTCGGTGCACAAAGATGGTATTACACAGGAAGAAATCAGAGCGCCCAAACATGGCAGAGTTTCACCCCGCCAAGGACCTCGGCCTCGGTCCACATTTCTGCCCAAGTCAGTCAGTGTATTTGTGCCAGACAGGTAAAACACCACAATGGGAAGTCTTTGTGCACCCACAGCATAGGCGGACCCCAGTAACATTTCTGTAGCAAGAGTATAGGCAGACCCCAGTAACATTTCTTTAGCAAGAGTGTAGGCGAACCTCACTAACATTTCTGTACCAAGAGTATAGGCGAACACCCGAAAAAATGTAGGCGAAAGCCGGAAAAATTAGTTAGATAACAGTATAGGCGAGGGCCAGAAAAATTGTTGTACCAAGAGTACAAGTGTACCCCTGAAAAATTGCTCAACCACGAGGTCAGGTGAAACCCATAAACACTTTTTAAAGATACAGCTCGCTGTTGCTTCATTTGTAATAGAGCATGGAAGCAGCCCTCCAAAAAAATTGGTTTTAGTTAAAGTATAAAAACTTTTGAAACTTTTAAAAATTCTAAAAAAGTTTTAAACAGGCATTTGGGCCGCAGATAAATTGGCAATTCAGCGTGATGACATGCTGTTTTAGGAGGAGGAGGAGTAGGAGGAGGAGTAATAATATCCAAGAGTGATTGATGAAGCTAAGTTCCCCTTTTTTGTGGTGATAGAGTATGCATTTTTCTCCTGTTGCAGCGAAAAGAAGCATTAGGTTTCCCTGCTTTCTGCCGGTGGAGAAGAGAAGTCTGGGGAAATCCAGCCTTTGTTCATCTTTATGAGTGTAAGCCTGTCGGCACTGTCAGTTGACAGGCGGGTACGCTTATCCATGATGATTCTCCAGATGCACTAAACACCTTCTCTGACAAGAGGATAACGGCAGGGCAGGCCAGCACCTCCAGGGCGTACAGCGCAAGTTCGTGCCACGTGTCCAGCTTTGACACCCAATAGTTGTATGGAGCAGAAGCATCACGGAGGACGGTGGTACGATCGGCTACGTACTCCCTCACCATCTTTTTACAGTGCTCCCTCCGACTCAGCCTTGACTGGAGAGTGGTGACACAGTCTTGCTGGGGAGCCATAAAGCTGGCAAAGGCCTTGGAGAGTGTTCCCCTGCCTGCGCTGGACATGCTGCCAGAACCCCCCGCCTCCCCTGCTACTTGGCCCTCGGAACTGCGTCTTCTGCCACTAGCGCTGTCAGATGGAAACTTTAGCATCACTTTTTCCACCAGGGCCCTGTGGTATTGCATCACTCTCGTACCCCTTTCCTCTTCGGGAATGAGAGTGGAAAGGTTTTCCTTATACCGTGGGTCTAGAAGGGTGTATACCCTGTAATCTGTGTTGGCTAGAATGCGTCTAACGCAAGGGTCACTGGAAAGGCAGCCTAACATGAAGTCAGCCATGTGTGCCAGGGTCCCAGTACGCAACACATCGCTGTCCTCACTAGGAGGATGACTTTCAGGATCCTCCTCCTTTTCAGCCCATACACGCTGAACAGATGAGAGGCAAGCAGCATGGGTACCCTCTGCAGTGTGGCCAGCTGTCTCTTCCCCCTCCTCCTCCTCCTCTCCCTCCAAAACGTGCTGAGATATAGACATGCAGGTGGTCTGGCTATCAAGTGACATACGGTCATGCCCCGTCTCCTGTTCCAACCACAAAGCATCGGCCTTTATGCTTAGCAGCTAACTTCTCAGCAGGCAAAGCAGCGGGATGGTAACACTAATGATGGCCGCATCGCCACTCACCATTTGGGTAGACTTCTCAAAGTTTCCAAGGACCTGGCAGATGTCTGCCATCCATGCCCACTCCTCAGTAAAGAATTTTGGAGGCTGTCTACCACTCCGCCGCCCATGTTGCAGCTGGTATTCCACTATTGCTCTACGCTGCTCGTACAGCCTGGCCAACATGTGCAGCGTAGAATTCCAGCATGTGGGCACGTCGCACAGCAGTTGATGCTCTGGCAGCTGAAACCAACATTGCAGGGTCCTCAGGGTGGCAGCGTCCGTGGTGGACGTGCGTAAATGTGGGCAGACGCGGCGCACCTTGCCGAGCAGGTCAGACAAGTGGGGGTAGTTTTTCAGAAACCGCTGAACCACCAGATTGAAGACGTGGGCCAGACATGGCACGTGTGTGAGGCTGCCAAGCTGCAGAGCTGCCACCAGGTTACTGCCGTTGTCACACACGACCATGCCCGGTTGCTCAGCGGCGAAAGACAGAGGTCGGTCTGCTCTGTCAGACCCTGCAACAGCTCGTGGGCCATGTGCCTCTTGTCACCTAAGCTGATTAGTTTCAGCACGGCTTGCTGACGCTTGCCCACCGCTGTGCTGCCGCGCCGCACGCTACCAACTGCTGGCGATGTGCTCACACTTCTTAATTGAGAGGTAGAGGTGGCGGAGGAGGAGGAGGGGGACGGTTTGGAGGAGGTGGCATAAAATGCCGCAGATACTAGCACCGAGGTAGGACCCGCTATTCTTGGTGTGGGTAGGACGTGAGCGGTCCCAGGCTCTGACTCCGTCCCAGCCTCCACCAAGTTCACCCAATGTGCCGTCTGGGAGATATAGTGGCCCTGCCCGCCAGTACTTGTCCATGTGTCCGTGGTTAAGTGGACCTTCCCAGTAACTCGTTGGTGAGGGTACGATTTATGTTGCGGGAGACGTGCTGGTGTAGGGCTGGGATGGCACACCGGGAAAAATAGTGGCGACTGGGGACCGAGTAGCGCGGGGCCGCTGCCGCCATCATGTTTTTGAAAGCCTCCATTTCCACAAGCCTGTACGGCAGCATCTCCAGGCTGATTAATTTGGCAATATACACGTTTAAAGCTTGTGCGTGCGGGTCGGTAGTGGCGTATTTCCGCTTTCGCTCGAAAGCTTGTGTTAGCGACAGCTGAACGCTGCACTGAGAGACATTGCTGGATGGAGTGGAGGACCGTGGAGGTGAGGGTGTGGGTGCAGGCCGGGAGGCGCTCGTGCCTGCGTCCTGGCAGCGGGATTGGATCTGTGTGGCAGGTTGTGGCACAGGGGAAGAGGCAGTGGTGTGACCCGGAGGCGGTGAACGGCCTTCGTCCCACCTTGTGGGGTGCTTGGCCATCATATGTCTGCGCATGCTGGTGGTGGTGGCTCCCCGGCTGATCTTGGCGCGACAAAGCTTGCACACCACAGTTCGTCAGTCAGCAGCTTTCACTAAAAAACATCCACACCTTTGAACACCTTGGCCTCTGCACAGAGGCTTGCCGCGAGGGGGTGCTTTGGGAAACAGTTGGGGGATTCTTCGCTCTGCCCCTGCCTCTACCCCTGGCCACTCTACTGCCTCTTCCAACCTGTCCTGCTGCTGCACTTGCCTCCCCCTCTGAAGCCCTGTCCTCAGTAGGCTTAGCGAACCAGGTGGGGTCAGTCACCTCGTCGTCCAGCTGCTCTTCCTCCGAATCCTCTGTGCGCTCCTCCCTCGGACTTACTGCCCTTACTACTACCTCACTGACAAACAACTGTGTCTCATCATCATCCCCACCCACAAAAAGCTCTTGTGACAGTTGCCGGAAGTCCCCAGCCTCATCACCTGGACTCAGGGAACTTTCCAAAGGTTGGGCATTGGTCACGACAAACTCCTCAGGTCAGAGAGGAACCTTTTTTTCCCACTCATGGCAGGGACCCGAGAACAGTTCCTGGGACTCTGCCTGCTCCTCAGAATATGTCATTTTCATGGAGTGAGGAGGCTGGGAGGAAGGAGGAGCAGCCAGAGGATTCAGAGTTGCAGTCCCTAGGCCGGGAGTAGTGGACTGCGTAGAAGACTGGGTGGAGGATACATTGCTGGATGCATTTTCTGCCATCCACGACAGGACCTGCTCACACTGCTGTTCTTGTAATAAAGGTCTACCACTCGGACCTGTAAATTGTGATAGGAAGCTGGGGAACGTAGGCACTTGGCGCTCTCCTAATCCCTCAGGACCTCAACCTGCGCCCACACCCTCACTTGGACGCCTGCGGCCGCATCCACGTCCTCGACCCTTACCCCTACTCCTCATTAAGGATAAAGCAGGGCCAAAACTAATTACCCCACTGTACAGCACTGACAACTGTGGTTTAATTCACCGCACACAGACACGTGTAAATAGCGGAGGCTCTATGCTGTGACCGGAAAAAATTAAACCGCTGTCTTGCGCTGATACCGAGGGGTCATTTACCGCTCACAGAGACTTGTATATAATAGAAAGGCTGTATGGAGTGGGATAAAAATATAAAGCCCGTGGATAGTGCTGGTAACTGCGGCAACTTCACCCACCCAAGGAAAGGGTATTGTGCGACGCTCTGCACAGGGGCAGAAAGCTATACAGCCAGTGAGGGATTGCGCCATCTCCTAGATTCTGCAGCTTGGTTTTTTGCCAGGAGATGTGAAGCCCAAGACAGGATGCCTCAAAATCAAACTGTTCCAATGAGTGTCTCAGATTATTAGATGTGACATCCAAAAGTGCAACATCGTTGGCGTAGTCCAGGTCGGTGACGTGGTATTCCGGAAGAGTGACCCCATTACATTGGACAATACGCTGAAGGATCCAGTCCATAGCCCTGAAGAAGAGTGCAGGAGCCAAGATGCAACCTAGTCAAACACCAGGCGAGGTCTCAAAACTAGCAGAGGTTGAACCGTTGATACAGACTTTAGCGGATGTGCCCTGATGCATGTCTTTTAGTAGGTTTAGAAGGGATGTGGAGACGCCAATGCCACGCAAGGCTTTCCGGAGGGCTTCTCTGTCGACTGAGTCGAACGCCACCTTGAGATGGACACACGCGACAAGGAGCGGTCTGTTAAATTCTCTGTGCATCTCTGAGAGGAGCACTAATGGGGTCACTATTACTACTGGGGCCTCTAATGGGGTCACTATTACTACTGGGGCATCTAATGGGGTCACTATTACTACTGGGGCATCTAATGGGGTCACTATTACTACTGGGGCCTCTAATGGGGTCACAAATGGGGTCACTATTGCTACTGGGGCCTCTAATGGGGTCACTATTACTACTGGGGCCTCTAATGGGGTCACTATTACTACTGGGGCTTCTAATGGGGCCTCTAATGGGGGCACTATTACTACTGGGGCCTCTAATGGGGTCACTATTAGTACTGGGGCCTCTAATGGGGTCACTATTAGTACTGGGACCTCTATTGGGGTCACTATTACTTCTGGAGTCTCTAATGGGGTCACTATTACTACTGGGACCTCTAATGGGGTCACTATTACTACTGGTGCCTCTAATGGGGTCACTATTGCTACTGGGGCCTCTAATGGGGTCACAAATGAGGTCACTATTGCTACTGGGGCCTCTAATGGGGTCACTATTACTACTGGTGCCTCTAATGGGGTCACTATTACTACTGGGACCTCTATTGGGGGCACTATTACTACTGCGGCCTCTAATAGGGTCACTATTACTACTGCGTTATCTAATAGGGGTCACTATTACTACTGCGGCCTCTAATGGGGTCACTATTACTACTGCGTTATCTAATAGGGGTCACTATTACTACTGCGGCCTCTAATGGGGTCACTATTCCTACTGGGGCCTCTAATGGGGTCACTATTACTACTTACTGTAATCTCAGACATATCTTGTGCAATGATTCTTTCAATGTTTGTAAAATGCATAAAGGCTTGGGGTACCCCTGGCTAGGATGTGCCATCACTCTGATCAGAGGGGGCCCGATCTCTAGGGTCCCCACCGATCCTGAGAGTGAAGGGTCTGCAGTACTGAATTAGTTATTCCCATTGCTGAGACACTCGGCTGTGGAGAGAACGGCAGCACAGCGCCATTCAAGGGAATATGATGAGAAGTATCTGCTTACTATGGTCCAAAACACTTGTTAAATGAGTTTTCCTGGGACTTTAATATGGAGGGTCTCTCTTGAGGATAATGGGGGTCCAATTCCCAGCACCCGAGCCGATCAGCTGACCTAGCATAAGCGCCATACATGCGGTTGTGGCAAAGCCTGGCACTGCAGCTCAATCCCATTTACTCGAATAGGACTGTGATGCTTGGGGTTGCAGTACCAGGCACATCCACAGCCAAATGTATGGCGTTTATGCCAGGTCAGGTAAGACCCCCCTAAGAACAGGCCATCAGCGTTACAGTTCTGGAAAGCTCCTTTAAGAGGTTATTGAGTAGGATGAGGTTCTTCTGCCCCACGGGTTGTATAATAAGACTTCACTGCACTACAACCCCCAGCATGTTTGCTGGAAAAGGGGCAAGCTTGTATTATATCATGCCGCAGGAAGATCGCCGTCCTCTATGCAAGATCGGCGCCGGATTCCTCTGGATCGCATTCAAGTTTTAACACGAACTTTGCACCGTCCCAACGTCACATCCAAACAACAAACTCAAAGGTCACCCTTCACCCGACTGCATGCGGCGCCTATAGTACAGTGTATAGTATATATAGTCCAGGGTATAGTATATATAGTCCACGGTATAGGTGCCTGTAGTATAATATACATTGCCTGTGGTCCAGGGTATAAGTGTCTATAGTCCAGGGTATAGGTGCCTGTAGTATAATGTCTGTTGCCTGTGGTCCAGGGTATAGGTGTCTATAGTCCACGGTATAGGTGCCTGTAGTATAATATACATTGCCTGTGGTCCAGGGTATAGGTGTCTATAGTCCACGGTATAGGTGCCTGTAGTATAATATACATTGCCTGTGGTCCAGTGTATAGGTGTCTATAGTCCAGTGTATAGGTGTCTATAGTCCACGGTATAGGTGCCTGTAGTATGATATACATTGCCTGTGGTCCAGGGTATAGGTGTTAATAGTACTGTGTATAGGTGCCTATAGTATAATACACATTGCCTGTGGTCCAGGGTATAGGTATCTATAGTCCAGTGTATAGGTGTCTATAGTCCAGGGTATATGTGCCTGTAGTATAATGTTTGTTGCCTGTGGTCCAGGGTATAGGTGTTAATAGTACGGTGTATAGGTGCCTATAGGACCAGTGTTCTACACACTCATCTTAGAAGCAACAAAAAATATTTCTGTTTTCCAGTTGGATGGATGGCAGCTGGACGACAACCCTTATGGCCACCATTACTGGGAAAGTCACTCGGCTTTCCCAGACTCCTGAATGCTACAGTATATCTTGTTATGGAGTGAGGATCCACATTTCAATATCAAGTTAACATTTTTTAGTAGTCCAAAAAGTATTATGACAACTACACAAGAAGGAAGCCGCCTCTAAAATAGTGATCGCCGGTCCGCCGTCAGCAGTGCCTGCCGCCATAGGGAAGGGGGAGATCATGCATCACTAGGATTTCTGATGCAAACAGGAGATGACACAATGCCTGTACAGCGCCACCCAATGGAAGATGGCTTTCCTATAGGTCAATGTCCAAATTAACAGGGGATAGAAGCCAAAGCCAGAGTCTTCTCCAGAAGGAATAGATGGCCATCTACAGACAGCTGCTTCAGTCCACAATAGGGCTCTGGTGGTCTGGTGTGGGTCAGAAGCCGGGGCGTAACCATATGGGATGCGGTGTCACGCGGGACCATGAGGCCTCTGTTCTCCATGTCTGTTGTTGACAAGCTAAAGTCATTTATTTGATCTTGGGAAACATATGCAGACATGGGGAGAACATACGAACTCCATGCAGATGTTGCCCTTGCTCAGATTTGAACCCAGGGCTCCACCATACTGTGCTGAAGCCATGCTAAAAAACCAAGGGCGCCATTGTTTACACCGCTGGCTGCACGGAAAACGCTACAAAATAGATGTAAGATTTATATTATAAAGCAACTTTGTATCGGATTTTGTGGTCAAACCACCTTCTTTATAAATGACTTAGTCCGGTGTCACATCTGCGCTGGTACGGTCGGTCGGAGGCTCCGGCGCAGAGCCGGCTCGAAATACCAGAAGACAAAGGGCTGCATGAAACGTCTTCTTCAGTCCGTAAGACAGTCAGCTGGGCGGAAAGTAAGCAGACCCCATTATAGTCAATGGGGGCCGCCCGGCGCGGTTCGGTTCTCTCCAGAGATGCAGCCGTTCGGCCGAGGGATTCCCCTTTCAGCTCGCCCAACAGACCCTCCACATCATCCCAGTGTTTTCCCGGCTTTGTCCTCAGTTGCCCCTCTGACGCTGTGGAGCCAGATCCCATATTATGAGGTCCAGCATCCAACCCATGGAGTGGTTACGGCTCAGCGGGGCGTGCGGCGTGCCGGCCCTCTGCGCACTCATATAGATAATGCGATTTGCCGCATGGCCGGACATTTTCTCAGCTCCACTTCTCTGCTATTTCTCCTTGTTTTAAGGATTTACACAGGAATGTTCATTCTGTTCCCTCACTGAAGGAGAAAATCAACAAGTGGGAGGGGCTTGACCCCGCGGGACCCTGCTTAGCTTGCAGTCAGTTCGTCATACGGTTTTATGCATTGCACTGGTCCACGGGCGGCAGGCGGGCAGTGCCGGAAATCTCCCATTACTTGTCCTAGAACCTGTTCACATCTCACTATGGCCACTGATCCGGGCTTCTGTCGGCCTTTCCATTTGCAATCCCACAAATGGCGTCTTTGGATGGGACCTGAATGGCGCCTAACTCGCTCATTAATGAGATCTCCGGAAACGGAGACCCATGCGCTGGTCTTGGCAGGTTTCCCTTGTTTTTGGAGTTTTGTTCCAGAGAGAATAACATGGTGGACCCTAAAATGCCAGAAATGAAGGAAACCTATTGGACTGGGAGGGGCAGATCGAAGTAATGGCAGGAGATGCGATACGTTCAGGGGTGACATTACTGGAATTTAAATGGAAACCCCAACAAAACCCCCAAACAGACGCCATAACGAGATATGAACAGGCACAGATACACTCATCGTCAGTAACATCCCCCCCCCCCTAGAAGGGCCGCCTCTAGCTTGGATACAAGATGTGATACGGGGGGGGGGGGGGGGGTAGAGGCTCTAGTACCCTGTTGTACCACATCTAGCTTGGATACAGGATGTATTACGGGGGGGGGGGTAGAGGCTCTAGTACCCTGTTGTACCATCTCCAGCTTGGATACAAGATGTGATATGGGCAGGCATGGAGGCTCTAGTACCCTGTTGTATCGCCTCTAGCTTGGATACAAGATGTGATACAGGCGGGCATGGAGGTTATAGTACTTTGTTGTACCGCCTCTAGCTTGGATACAAGATGTGATACAGGCAGGCATGGAGGCTCTAGTACCCTGTTGTACCACCTCTAGCTTGGATACAAGATGTGATACGGGTTGGCATGGAGACTCTAGTACCCTCTTGTACTGTCACTAGCTTGGATACAAGATATGATACGAGAGACATAGATCCTGTAAACTCGTAGGCTGGTGAAGTTGTAGTCCCAGACCGTCCCATACATGTTCTATTGGTGATAAATCTGGTGACCGGGCAGCCACGGCAGTGTGACAATGTTGTGGGGGCTCCTGAGACCCCCTTGTGTGTGCGGCCGAGCATTATCCTGCTGGAAGCCGCCATGAGAGGAACACATGTGGCTGCAGGATGTCCTGAACATATCGCTGAGCTGTCATTGTCCCTCGTACCACCACTAGGGGTGACCGACTGTCGTATGTGATGCCCCCCCCAGACCATCACACCAGCAGGGGGCAGTGTGCCGCTCCACAGCAAAGGCAGGATTGAGGCGCTAGACTGTTTTTGACAGGGTATAGCAGCGACATGAATCAGCCGTAGACATATTTGTTAATGATGCAACCAGAAAAGATGGTGGTTAAAGGGGTTGTCCAGGTGAGAAGTAACTGTTAGGTCTGCTACCTGTGTCTGCCGCCCTCTTGCTATATCCGGCAGACGCGGGCATTGCTCTGCTTCTTCTCCTTGACTGTATTCTTTGTTTTATTTTCTACCAGCAGTGAGAGAGTTAACCCCTCCCAGTGTAGCTGCAGCTTAAATAGCAATTACCCTCCTATTTAAGCGAGCCGGGGACCCTCCCCTCTTGCCTCAGAATTGCTGTGTGTTTGCTTCTGACACCCAGCACATCTAGATTGCCTAAGACTGATCTGTCTTTTGAGCCTGTATCTGATTATTTTGTATTTCTTTGCCTTATGTTTTAGCCTGTCCAGTCTGCGCATTGTTTCTGTGGTAGTCAGTCCTGTTCTGTGCTTTGTGTACACTGTCCCAGTTTGCTGTCAGGGATAGTCAGCCCCAAGGTTCCAGCACGGGGCCGTTCTTATCAGGACGCCTACTCTGCTTATAGGCAGGGCATCTTTCTGCTTAAAGGAGATGTCCCGAGGCAGCAAGTGGGGTTATACACTTCTGTATGGCCATAATAATGCACTTTGTAATGTACATTGTGCATTAATTATGAGCCATACAGAAGTTATAAAAAGTTTTATACTTACCTGCTCCGTTGCTAGCGTCCTCGTCTCCATGGAGCCGACTAATTTTTGGCCTCCGATGGCCAAATTAGCCGCGCTTGCGCAGTCCGGGTCTTCTGCAGTCTTCTATGGGGCTCCGTGTAGCTCCGTGTAGCTCCGCCCCGTCACGTGCCGATTCCAGCCAATCAGGAGGCTGGAATCGGCAGTGGACCGCACAGAAGAGCTGCGGTCCACGGAGGAAGAGGCCATCTTCAGCGGTGAGTAGAGAAGTCACCGGAGCGCGGGGATTAAGGTAAGCGCTCCGGTGAGCTTTCTTTACCTCCCTGCATCGGGGTTGTCTCGCGCCGAACGGGGGGGGGGTTGAAAAAAAAAAAAACCCGTTTCGGCGCGGGACAACCCCTTTAACTATGGGCAAGTTACCTATCTCAATTTTCCCTGCTTCGATACCTCTGGGGTCAGCTGCCAGCCATACCAGGTCTGGTCTAAAAGCCAGGTTTGGTTGGTTAGCACAGTGGGTCCACACCCAGAGCCCTAACAGTAACTCTTTAAAAGTTGATCCAGGTCTGTTGAAACAATAAAATCAGGGGTACTTCCAGCGACACATTGCCTTGTACTTGGACGACCCCTTTAAGTTCTTAAATATAGGGGTAGTTCAGACCCTCAACAAAAAGCGTTTATGCTATAACAACAAGATGATAAAGTTCCGTTAGGTAGGATTCCAGCCGGTCTTTAGTAGAGGGGAGCCGGATCCTCTCAGGACGATTCTGTTTATTACATGGCCTCCCAGGTATCTATAGCACCGTATAGTCATACGCTGACCTGTGGCTGCCCAGCAGAGGGCAAAAGGACTTATCATCTGTTGAGTCTATAGGGCTGTATATCATGAACAGTGTGTGGACCTAGTCAATGGGGCTGAATGATTGCCCACATGACAGCTATCACACTGCACTGTCTTGACCTGAGGGTGGTGGCCGCGTCGTAAGACTCCTGCCGTGGGCACCAAGAAGGCTCGTCCTGCTAGTATGTGCGATCTACCGGAGTAAGGACTGCTATAATCGGCATTCTGAGGCCACACTCACGCCTGGTTTTGACCTCCGATAGAATTTCAGTTTGCAAACAATGAATATAGGGGAAGCGCCGGATGCGGTACCTGTCAGACCCAAACGGTGCCAGGCGGGTCCCACTGACCGTAATTGGATCCGTTTGGTTTCCGGCAATCTTTCTGGATGAATTATGTTATTTCATGGAGGATTCTGCGCCGCCGGCTCTGAACTGATGTGAACGCGGCCTAAATCTACACGCTATTCTCATTCATGTGATAGAGAATGAACAGTGAGCGCCATCTGGTGATCGCAGGCAGAAGCGCACTTCTACAGCCACTACAAGAAATCTACGGGCGGATTGACACGGGTCATTTTGTCGTGCGAAACGCACAAAACTGGTACGACATCGAAACCGTTACTTTAAATTGGTCTTTTTACAGCAATGCAGAAAACTCGTCCATTATTTGCTGTGGGTGAGTTAAATCGCATCGCACTTGCGTGTACGCGTGCGTCTCATGTGAGGGCGAAGCAATTGTAATATGTTCCTACTGAAACAACATATGACTTTTCCATGTATCGTGATGCGGTGAAAAATCACGGGTTTGAGCGTGCGATATCGGTCCAGGTGTCTCGCGGTGATATCACGCTCGCCGTGTAAAAGCAGCTTGAGGCCACGTTCACATCTGAGGAAATCATGTGACATTTGTGCGTTGCGAATCGTACAAATGTGAACCCCGTACAGAACGCATCACCAATTGGTCACCATGGAGCCGAAAAACACATCACGCGGCAAGTGAGGAGAGCGTGAGTGCGATGCCAGGCAGCCCATTGAGAACAATGATGAAGGGAGGCGTTTTTGACACAAACGCCTCGGATCTATGGGGGCATCGCACGTTCCAGAGTCCAATATCGGGCCGCGGCTCAAAGCCTTCTATCGTGTTCCCCCGTGTGAAATTGGCATTAGAGACATTACGGCCCCCACCCAGTGCAAAAAATGTTTTGCTTCCCCCCTTCACTACCCCATCATGAAAAATATAAGCTATGTATCACACTGATAGGCCATCTGCCTGTATTCTGATTGTGCCGATGCAGCAAACCCGCATCAGAACAGCTCTGGCAATAAATGCAGTGCCAGAACCAAGGTCAGTACATATATACAGCACCAGAGTTAACCTCAGTACATAGATACAGCACCAGAGCCAAGCTCAGTACATAGATACAGCACCAGAGCCAAGCTCAGTACATAGATACAGCACCAGAACCAAGGTCAGTACATAGATACAGCACCAGAGCCAACCTCAGTACATAAATACAGCACCAGAGCCAACCTCAGTACATAAATACAGCTCCAGAACCAACCTCACTACATAAATACAGCACCAGAACCAACCTCACTACATAAATACAGCACCAGAACCAAGCTCAGTACATAAACACAGAACCAAAACAAAGCTCAGTACATACATGCAGCACCAGAGCCAACCTCAGTACATAAATACAGCACCAGAACCAACCACAGTACATAAATACAGCACCAGAACCAACCACAGTACATAAATACAGCACCAGAACCAACCACAGTACATAAATACAGCACCAGAACCAACCACAGTACATAAATACAGCACCAGAACCAACCACAGTACATAAATACAGCACCAGAACCAACCACAGTACATAAATACAGCACCAGAACCAACCACAGTACATAAATACAGCACCAGAACCAACCACAGTACATAAATACAGCACCAGAACCAACCACAGTACATAAATACAGCACCAGAACCAACCACAGTACATAAATACAGCACCAGAACCAACCACAGTACATAAATACAGCACCAGAACCAACCACAGTACATAAATACAGCACCAGAACCAAGCACAGTACATAAATACAGCACCAGAACCAAGCACAGTACATAAATACAGCACCAGAACCAAGCACAGTACATAAATACAGCACCAGAACCAAGCACAGTACATAAATACAGCACCAGAACCAAGCTCAGTGCATAAATACAGCACCAGAACCAAGCTCAGTGCATAAATACAGCACCAGAACCAACCACAGTACATAAATACAGCACCAGAATCAACCACAGTACATAAATAAAGCACCAGAATCACCCTCAGTACATAAATACAGCACCAGAACCAAGCTCAGTACATAAATACAGCACCAGAACCAACCTCAGTACATAAATACAGCACCAGAACCAACCTCAGTACATAAATACAGCACCAGAATCAACCACAGTACATAAATACAGCACCAGAATAAAGCTCAGAACATACATGCAGCACGAGAACCAACCTCAGTACATACATGCAGCACCAGAACAAAGCTCAGTACATACATGCAGCACCAGAACCAACCTCAGTACATACATGCAGCACCAGAACCAACCTCAGTACATACATGCAGCACCAGAACCAACCTCAGTACATACATGCAGCACCAGAACCAACCTCAGTACATACATGCAGCACCAGAACCAACCTCTGTACATAAATACAGCACCAGAAGGAACCTCAGTACATAAATACAGCACCAGAACCAACCTCACTACATAAATACAGCACCAGAACCCAGCTGAGAACATAACTACAGCACCAGGATCAAGCTGATCTCAGACTGCACATAACGTTGCTTCTTTCACTTCTGAATGGTACCAAGAGCGCAGCGCCAATCATCACCTGGCGATCACTACTGAGCGCTGCCATCTTTCCGGGGTGACAGCCCATCCCCACCTCTCCTGACCGCCGGCAGCTCTCAGTGGCGGTTGCTGGGTAATGTTGCTCTTGCTGTTGGCAGGGAACGCTCAGTATTTGAGGGAGGAGCGCCGTTACGTGCGGGATGGAATCAGACGCGCCATTCCCGCTGTGCGAACCGACCCTAAAGGGGTTTCCATGGACTAAAGTATTCTCAGGATAGGTCATCAATAGTCGATCAGCGGAGTTCATCATTCACAGCCCCGCCATCTGCAGCGGCCGCGGGTCGGTGCGGGATTCCAGGATGGCATATTGTGGCGGTCGTGCCTGAGCGCGCCAATTAGACTGCAGGGTAAATACAGCTAAAATGGGGCAGGATTGCAGTTTTTGTCATTTTCCCTATAAAGAGTTAATAAAATGCTATATGTTCCCCAAAATGGCGCCATTGAGAACTCCCGCCATTCCTGCACAAAGCGACATAGACGCAGAAGTTTTGGTTTTCGAAACGTGAAGAGAAAAAAACGAAGGAAAAGTATAAATGCTGGACTTTAAGGGGTTAATGGTTGAAATACTGTGTAGGTGACACCTTCATTGACTTCAAGAAAAGAGTTAGAGAGCATAATTATATAATAAATGTCTGATGACGTATGACATAACTGTATACAGTAGGAGGAATCTATTTGCGTAGAGTCTATCAAGAGAATACAGCCGCCATTTTGTTGGTGGTTGGCTTCTTTATAAGCGTCACAGCTACTGCGCAAGCCGCTTCCGCTCACGTGATTAGGTATAGGGAGTTGGATTGGCCGATGTTGCGGAGGCCACGTGACCGGGAACAACTAATTCGAATCTCCGTTCCCTATTGACCAATGAGCTTACACAAAGTCGCTGGTGGCTGTCACCGAGGGCCACGTGAGCCTTGGCAGCCAATGAGCGGTTGAGGGTGCGCGTCTGCACGCAGGGGGCAGTTTGGACTGCGCGAAGCTCCGTAGCTCGAGCTCAGGCAGGGGAAGAGGAAGCGGTGAGCGGGGCCGCCAGGGAGCATGGAGGAGCTGCCGCCTGTGTGCGCCTAACCGGAGCGGTATGTGCCTCCATATGTCACCTACCTGCCCTGTACACGTGTGTCCATAGTGACCCCGACATCCTATGTGCTAATACACGGTGACAGCCCGAGTACAGCGCCCCCAGGAGCCTGCTTATGTAATACACAATATACTGTAATAAACACCCCCTGACCGAATACTTACCGTATATCTCGTAGTACACGGCTGGCTCCTGGGGGCATGTAAACCGCTACCGTATATGCCCTAATACACTGTCCTCTATACCCCTGCCCCAATATACAGATCCCCTACCATATATCTGCTAATACACGTCTGGGGGCATGCACCTACCATACACTCCCTAATACTGTCCTCTAGACCCACTGTGCCACATTATATAGCGTAATATGCTGTCCTTTGTACCCCTCCCCATTATAAACTGCCCCTACCGTATACCCTCTAATACTGACTCATAGTATCATCGGTACAATGATTATACATCCCCTACCGTATATACTCTAATATGCCCCCAGCCGTATCGGTCCGGGGTGTTAGATTGTGTAGACTGGATACATTGTAACAAACCCTCAGCTGTCAGAATTTAGACCTTAAACATACAGCGGAGCGAGGCGTGACGTCCGTGCAGAAAGCCGCGCAGCGTCTCCTTGTAAGTTATGTCGCTGCCGAGGATTCTGGGATACTTAGGGCCGCGTGGCGGACTGGATGTGGAATCTGCGCAGGATGTAAAGCAGATCCTCCCCCGGCAGCGTTCCCGGGGCTCCGCCTGCGGCCCGCGCCGGCGTCCACAGGGCGACGATTACTTTTTCTGTGCCGACTTTGGAATCCGCTGCTGAAGAAAAAAGTGGCGCTCGGCCTCTTGATGTCGGATCGCGTTGTTTTCAGCGCAGCGACTGCCGGCACTCATCCGCAAATCCGCCCTCAAACCTGCAAATTTCTGCTGCCGTGTTCATTGAAATCTGCCCAAATCTGGCGCAAACGTCCCCCCCCCCCCCCCGTGTGACCGCAGCTGACGGGATCCGATACGTTTTCTTATAAAGCGGTTTAAGTGTGCGATCGTTACCTGATTGGTTGCTCCGCGCTTCTGCGCCACTTTTCCTTTTCATCCACTTTAGCAAATCTCTGCCGTCGGTTTTGACCCTTCGTTCCCCGGATTTCTGTTGCACATATAGATCTGTCCATCGTGTCGCTGCCCGGCAGCCTGTCGCTCGCTGACTCCATCGTCGTCCTACTTAAAGGGGTCCTCCAGCCATTAAAGCGGTTGTCAAGGAACCAGACTGCACTACAATAATAAAGTGAACTATGCTTTCTCCTCCGCGTCTGCCGGCATCCATCGCTGCAGCCCCGCTGTGATCCCGGTGATGATTGGGACAGATGATGTCACAGGAAATCAGGTGACCGCTGCAGCCAATGAGAGGCATCAGCGTCACATTCCTGAACTCCTGGCATCAGCGTCAGGTTCCTGAACTCCTGGCATCAGCGTCACGTTCCTGAACTCCTGGCATCAGCGTCACGTTCCTGAACTCCTGGCATCAGCGTCACGTTCCTGAACTCCTGGCATCAGCGTCACGTTCCTGAACTCCTGGCATCAGCGTCAGGTTCCTGAACTCCTGGCATCAGCGTCAGGTTCCTGAACTCCTGGCATCAGCGTCAGGTTCCTGAACTCCTGGCATCAGCGTCAGGTTCCTGAACTCCTGGCATCAGCGTCAGGTTCCTGAACTCCTGGCATCAGCGTCACGTTCCTGAACTCCTGGCATCAGCGTCACGTTCCTGAACTCCTGGCATCAGCGTCAGGTTCCTGAACTCCTGGCATCAGCGTCAGGTTCCTGAACTCCTGGCATCAGCGTCAGGTTCCTGAACTCCTGGCATCAGCGTCAGGTTCCTGAACTCCTGGCATCAGCGTCAGGTTCCTGAACTCCTGGCATCAGCGTCAGGTTCCTGAACTCCTGGCATCAGCGTCACGTTCCTGAACTCCTGGCATCAGCGTCAGGTTCCTGAACTCCTGGCATCAGCGTCACGTTCCTGAACTCCTGGCATCAGCGTCACGTTCCTGAACTCCTGGCATCATGGTGCTCGGGATGTGAGTGCCGATGGCAGAAGAACAAGTGGCAATATTGATGCCTCTCATTGGCTGTGACATCATCTGTCACAATCATCACCGGGATCACAGCGGGGCTGCAGCGATGGATGGTGGCGGAGCGGTCGGTATAGTTCATGTTGTTTTAGTACAGACCGCCCTATTACAGCGGGGTCGTCCAGTAAACTGCACCAAGATGCACAACCTCTCCCCGAATGCCGGCCCGGTGGCAAGCAGCTGATTACCTCCGGAACTCCAGGAGTCAGAATGTAGGATTACAGGGTGATGGATATGAATGGCGGGGGGGCTGCCGAAACGGAAGCTGCTATTACTGGTCACTGTGTTCTGGATCGTAGCTGGGGTCCCGAGCAGAAGACCCCGCTGCCTGACGCTCGTATGTCCTCATGGGGCGCCTGAACAGGGACGTGCTCCTTAACCCCTTCACAACCGCCTACTGTAAGTTTACGTTGGGTGGCTGTGAAGTGTATATGGAGCGGCTCAGGAGCCGAGTCCGCTCAATACCCGTCAGCTGTCAGCGGTTTCTGCCGCCGGCAGCCATTGTTTTGGTTTTTTGTGGCATACCAGCTCCCAAAAAAATTTGTGTTTCCCAAAATGGGTCTAATAATACCTGCAGACCCCCCCCCACCATCCCGCAAAAAACAAGTTCACACTGCAGTGGTCCATGTTGGTACTGCATTTAATTCAATCACAGCTGTGCCTGCAGTACCGATTCTGGCCTCTGCACTACGGACAGCGCTATGTGCTTCCTGTGCTGTCTATACTGACACTGGGACCACTAATGCAGGACCCCTACCACGTCCCTCTCCTGCAGCATGTCCATGGAGGCGGTGCAGCGATAACCCGCTCTACCGGAAGTACGAAAACAATCGTCTCGGGGTGATTATCTGTTTGCATCGTGTTGTACGCAGCGGCAGGCGGTCGGGGTCCCAGCGGTCGGACCCCCACGTATCATGGATGGGTGATAAAGGTCGGGAATCCCCCTTAGCTGTCTCCGACCGAGGGCCGAGTCACCAGGAGAGAAGAGCGCACAAATTCTACCCGTTGGTGCGACACACAGAACTGTGCGACACGTTAACCCTTTGTATCCAGTTGGTTAATTTACTCTGTCGCTCTTCTCGCAGTGACGCTGCGAGACGGAAAGACTGGCGCTTGTTCCATTTTTGGGTGATTTCCTCTATTATTTCCTATGGGAGGCAGAATCATCGCATCGCACTCGCCTGCACCTGCGACGGGACTCTTTGAAGTACGGGGGAGCGAATGTTGGTTTGTTTCCCTGCTGCACGCGAACCCCACTGCTTCAGTTCAGACGCGCAGCGACATTTGAATCTCGCACCATCCATCCGAGAGAAAAAACACCTGTGAACAAACGCATGGATAGCGGCACGTTATTATCACGCGCGCCATATCCGCCCGTATTTTTATCAGTCACCCGTCTGCATGCAGGATCCTGGGACCGGCGGGGGGGGGATCTCGTTGGCGGCAGGTTTGTGTCGGTGACCACTCTGCTTCCCTCCAGATGTTGTAGCGTCACTCGCCAGCACCTTCAGGGTTAATAATCCCCGTCAGTCTCGCCATTAATCTGACCCCCGCGCTCCTTACTGTGACTCATCAGATTATCCGCTCGGTCAGCACCATGAATACATCTTGTCGCCTTCTTCTCCCGCAGCGCCCGCCGTCTCCATCATGGCTACGTCATCCGAAGAAGTGTTACTGATTGTCAAGAAGGTGCGTCAGAAGAAGCAGGATGGGGCCCTTTACCTGATGGCGGAGAGGATCGCCTGGGCCCCCGAGGGGAAGGACCGCTTCAGCGTCAGCCACATGTATGGAGATATCAAGTGTGAGTGAGCGCTAAAGTGTCGCCCTGTAATTGTGCAGACCACGCGGTTACCGCCGCTCTGATGCATTGTGGGTAGAAGCGGAAAGCTTCGGTCGACTTAACCGTGTGCGTGCATGCACTGCTCTGCAGGTTTAGGGCACGTCCGGGTGCATGCATGCACTGCTCTGCAGGTTTAGGGCACGTCCGGGTGCATGCATGCACTGCTCTGCAGGTTTAGGGCACGTCCGGGTGCATGCATGCACTGCAGGTTTAGGGCACGTCCGGGTGCATGCATGCACTGCTCTGCAGGTTTAGGGCACGTCCGGGTGCATGCATGCACTGCTCTGCAGGTTTAGGGCACGTCCGGGTACATGCATGCACTGCTCTGCAGGTTTAGGGCACGTCCGCGCGGGGCGGGGAAATGCTGCAGATTTACCGCTTTGCATCACGAAGGGTAAAATCGCCGCAGCGGACAGCGATCCCCGGGGAGTTCTGCAGCACGTGGACGCTGGAGGCTGCCCGCTCGTCTCTCTCGGCTCCGGGATGGAGGATCTTGGCCGTTGTCAGCAGGTCACACTGTGACCCCCAGCGCTGACCGCTGAGCACACTGACATCCCATTACTTTCTGCGTCCTCAGAGGTCCTGCTGCGTGAAGCGCTGGTGAGGGGTGGGAGAGGGGAAGTAAGTGCACCTGTATGGATGCTTGCAGGGTCCCCAACCGTGACGAGATGACATTTGGTGGTGTCACCACTGGAGGCGCTCTCTATGTCCACAGATCTGACAGCTGGAGCCCCAACCAGCAGCCGCAGCATCAAACTTCTGTTTTCTTCCAGCTGGACGCCTGAAAGCCCCCATAAAGGTCCATCTGCGCCCCTTTTCTCTGCTCCTAACTGACGCTGTCAGCTATTTTGCATTGGCAGGTTAACGACTTTGGCCCTTTAATCATGGAGGCGAAGGGATGCTTCCTGGCAGAGAACTGATTCCAGTCCTGATGCCGGCGGCTGCACTACTGAGGCCGTCTGACACCACATCCCACGCTGACTTGTGTGTCGTGTTGTCAGGCAAACAATCCCTTTAAAGAGGTTGGACCAAGATTGCAAGTTCTCCCCAATCCACAGCTGATTGGTGGGAGCCGGGCATCGGACCCCCGTTCTGCAGATTGGCAGGGGTCTTAGTGGTGAGACCTGCACTGATCAGCCAGTTATCTCCTATCCTGTGCGAAGAACTACGTGCAATCAGCTAATGGTCCTCGTTAGGTGAGGAGGAGGAGAAGTGGCATTACTGCGGCGCTGCTCTGCAAGGACGGGGTTGTGTCAGTGCGGGACGTTGGCGCCCCTCTGATCATAAACTGAACGCACCATCAGTAACATCCGCTAGCTTTCCCTGGGCCGCCCTTGTGCCGGAGTTATCCTGCTTTTCCCCTTCTTCCATCCCTGCATCGGGCTTCTCACCCGTCTGCACTGACTTTGGCCCCGCGGAGCTCCTGTGCGCGGAGCGCTCTCTCTCACTCCTCTCTAGCGCTACTTAGGGTCCGGATGCAAGGAGCGACGAAGCGGGGGCAGGAGAGAGGGCCGTGATGTACATGTATGGATGCTCCCAGGGTCTGATGGCGCGGCATGCATGGGCGGTGGAGGAGGGACTTCTCGCTCACTCTGTCCAATGAGCTGCTCCGACAGCCCTGACTAACCGCTGCAGCGTACAAACAGGAGAAGCTCATTGGACAGAGGAGAGCACCTGAGCAAGAAGCCCCTCCTCCACCGCCCTTGTATGCCGCACCATCAGACTTCATCTTCTCACTGCTGGAGACCCTAAAAGCCCCCCTTGGTGGCGCGGCCTACTTTGGCCCTAAGGACCCGATGACTTTTGGGGGGATTTTTATCTCTATTTTTCAAAAGCCACGCCTTTTTTTGCGGGACGAGCCGTAGTTTTTATTGGCACCATTTTGGGGTGTAAATGCCTTTTTTAGATCCCTTTTATTGCTATTTATGGGAGGCAAAACGAACAAAAAAGCATTTTGGCTCCGTTTTCTAGCTTTCAATTGATTATACGGGTCACTATTGATGTGGCACCAAACGGGTTTGTTTGTTTGTTTGTTTTTTGACATTTTAAACTGAGAGTGGAAAGTGTGCAAAAACTTTTTTGTTAAATTTTTTTTATTAGTTTTTTTTCCCCCTTTTTGTTTTTTACTAGTTTTATTTCATTTTTACATTTTGTAATGTCCCTGTAGAGGACTTATGATCGCTCTGATAATACACTGCAGTACTTCTGTACTGCAGTGCATTATCTCTTCTCATAGCGATCACAGGCCATGGCCATGGCAGACCTGGACATCCTTGTCTAGTGTCCGGTTGCCATGGCAACCCGTCAGCTGTCCACAATTGCATTAAAGAGGGCTGATGACATCGCAGAGGGAGCGCCTTACCTCTGTGAGCCTGTTATATTCTGTGATCGCAGCATGTAAGGGGTTAACAGTGGGGATCGGTGTTCTCACATTGCGGATGGCGCGGGCTCAGCTTCTGAGACTGTGCCATCTATAGGACATAAGTGTACGTCCATTTGTGGGAACTGTTCCCTCCCTCGGGGGGTAGGTTTATGTCCTGGGGTGGGAAGGGTTAGCAATGGGGGGAAATAATACAGCTTTTTATATCTTCTAGCTGAGACCTGATGAGGCTGCACTACTGGGAGCGTCCGCCACCTCGTCCCTCTCTGGTCTATGGGACCTGCAGATGGTCCCTGTAAGGTCCTGCAGCGCGTCTTTAACCCCTCGTATGACCGTCTGCTGTTTGCTCTCTGCAGGTCAGAAAATCAGCCCTGATGGAAAAGCGAAGGTGCAGCTGCAGCTCGTGCTGCACGCCGGGGAGACCACCAACTTCCACTTCTCCAATGAAAGCACAGCAATAAAGGAGAGGGACGCAGTCAAAGAGCTGCTGCAGCAGCTGCTCCCCAAGTTCAAGAAGAAGGCCAACAAGGAGCTCGAGGAGAAGAACAGGTGAAGCCCCCGAGATGATTTAGGGACGACCTCTTTAACCCTGTCAGTGACTGTTTTTTTTCCTATCCTGCCTTCTAAGACCGATGGCTTCATGGCCCCCGTTGGCTCCGCTGTGCGGCCGCTCGCTGCTGCAGGGTTTGCTGCATTTTCCAGATAATGGCGTAGGAAAAACTAAATTGTGCCATTTTTTTGGGAGGGTTTATTTTTACTTCCTCCACGTTGCAGATAAAGTGCCGACTTCACTTCATTCTTCGGTGCAATTACTGCAAAACCCAAGTTTTATAGAGTTTTTCTGTTTTGCTATATCCATTGTATCTCCCCGCTGTGTTTTTAGGGCGGTGAGCTGGATCTTCAGTCGGGATTTGAAGCTTGATGCAACTTTTTCTATTTTTTTTTTTTTTTTGGAGCTGCGACGTGACCAAATAAGAGCAATTCAGATCTTCTTCTTTTCATTTTACTGATGTTCCCCATAGAAGATAAATGCACAATATTTTCCTAGATTGGCCGTTTCCGGGGGCGCCCGACCCGTTATGTTACATCTTTTATACAGAGAGAAGGTTTTATTTTGTTTTCTCTTTAAATACCTAAAACGTCTTATTTTTCTCACTTTCTGTTTGTTGATCCCTCTGGGGGACTTGAACTTGCGATTGTCTGGTTGCCTATGCAGCTCATGAAGCTGACCGCACTCAAGGCTTAAAGGGGTTGTACCACAGTAGACTCTTATCACCTCCCTATAGGACGAGTGATGAAAGACTCACATTCTTGGGATCTATGGGGGGTCTCACCACTGAGCCCCCCCAAGGATGTGAGTCTTATGTCTCCCTCCTCTAAGCCGCTGTGGGTTCGCTGCTCCCCCTTTGAATGGAGCAGCAGTAGCACATGCGCCATCTTCTCCTCACTGCAGGTAAGTGCCGTGATCCCACAGGTACGAGAAGAGGGACACAGGAGCCCCGGTCTCAGGGTCAGTGGGGGTCTCAGTGGTGAAATCCCCACCAGTCAGACTTTTATCACCTATCCACAGGATCGGGCATATGGTGGTGCAACCCCTTTAATAGGCCAAAACCCCTGGGAGCCTCCACCAGGCCCCATGCTGCCATGGCTACTGAACGGCACCCCAAAGTCTTGTTGTGGGGTGAGAGGGGGATCATCCTCCTTCTGTCAGGCATCTAGAGGGTTGGCGGCTGGGTTGGCGTTCTCCTGATCCTGCACTGACTGTTCGCACATCTGACATTGATGCTGGATCGCGCAGAAGGGTTCCTGGAGTGAAGTTCGGGTTACAGATCTTTATAGACCGTCTGCATATGGCGGGTCATCGGACACGTTCTCGGTCCTCTCTGAGGCCGCAGACCCCTCCTCGCTTGGGATGAAGCTCATGTCTTCTTTTCTCCTTGTAGGATGTTGAAGGAGGACCCGGTCTTGTTCCAGCTCTACAAGGACCTCGTGGTCAGTCAGGTGATCAGCGCCGAGGAGTTCTGGGCCAATCGCCTGAGCCTCAACTCGCTGGAGAACAGCCTGTCCAACAACAAGCAGGACGTGGGGATCTCGGCCGCCTTCCTGGTGCGTGGAGGACTATGTATTATATGACGTGTATCGGGGGGCGGAGGAAGGAAGTGATCATTTCTGTTTTTCTTCTAAGGCCGATGTTCGTCCCCAAACTGACGGCTGCAACGGACTGCGATATAACCTGACGCCCGACATCATCGAGTCCATATTCCGCACGTATCCTGCAGGTGCGACTTCAGATTGTAACCTTCTAATATCTATACAGATGTGGCCGCTGCTCAGGTGTAAACTGAGGGCCCCGTGAACTACACCGACCGCCCCTTTATCAGCCCCCATCTAGTAGCGTCGGACTCCTTTAGTCTTCAGATCCGCAGCAGCTTGTTGTGGTGTAGATTCCATCGGTGATGAAATGGTTCTGCAGGAATACCGGCCCCTGCGGACAGGAAGCTTCTTGTACTTCCTGCAGATTAGATGGCGGTGCTGACATGTTCTGACCGGCTGACAGGAAGGGGTCAGCGATTCATGCTGCTTGCACCAAATTCTGACCTCCCATTAGCAACAGAAATCTGGACCCATCTGACCAGGAGATGTTTCTCCGCTGCTCAGTGATACAAGTTTTGCGCTCTTTTGCCCGCTGGAGTCTTTCTGTTTCTCTTGGACACAATGGTGCTGGAACTGGTCGCCCGCTGTTATACCATCCGTGCGGAGGAACGGCGAGTTGTGCGTTCGGACACGTTAGTTGGAGCTCCAGCGTTGTATTCAGCTGACTGTGCAGCCTGTTGGTCAGAACGATTCCTGACATCCTCCTCCGACCCCTTTCAGTGATGAGTTGTTTCTGTCCGCAGGATCCCCTTCTCGCTGGATGTTTTCCTCAATCGCGCCATTCTCTGTATACTCTCCACACTGTTATATGAGAAACCTCCCTCCGGTTGGTGGTGAGCCCCCGGCTAGTCCAGCACCAATGACCGGCCTCGTTGGAAGTCGCTCCGATCGCTGGATCTTCCATCTAAAGTGGATTCAGACTGAGACTGATCCGCGGAAAACTTGTCATGTGATTTTATGCCGCATTCCGGGGTCACGGGGGAATTACCATACAGGGGGCGCTGATCGTGAGAAGGCCGGGGGCTGTAATGAAGGGGGCGGTCAGTGTATAGTGATGCCCGTAGATGCCTAGCTCCGCCCCTTGTAATGTTCTATCTGGGAGGAGGGACACGTTTTTAGGGTAGAGGAGCACACTGTTACTCCGGCGTCTGGCTGCGCGTTCCTTGCATCTGTCTCAGAGCTGTAACTTCTACAGGGCCGGACATTGTGAGTTTCCCGTCTCGCACCGCCGGATCCTCGCGGCGGCGAATACCTTAATGAATGATAATCGCTCTTTTCACTTTCTTGCAGTGAAGCTGAAATACGATGAGAACGTCCCCCACAACATGACGGAGAAGGAGTTCTGGACGCGCTTCTTCCAGTCCCATTACTTCCATAGAGATCGGCTCAACACTGGATCCAAAGACCTGTTTGCGGAGTGCGCCAAGCTGGACGACAAAGGTGCTGGTTGTATTTTGCACTTTTTCTGTAGCGCTAACCGCCCTCATGCCGCCGCCGCCGCGCCCATGAAACAGACAGAGATACAGGCAGGCGCTCACGTAAAGAAAGAAAACCCGATCCTAAAGGTGCGTTCACACCCAGCTGATCTGCTGCGGATCTGCAGCAAAATCTGCAACTAATTCCGCAGCAAATCAGCCACGTGCGAACGCATCGGCTCTCATCCTAGCACAGCGCCACGTACATTCGCCGGTCACTGCGGGTGACAACGAGGGGTATGGAGGGTAGAACGCCCAACATTTGCACCTAGATTGTAAGCCCCGCCTTCGGCTCACCTTGTATCAGCATGTTTTTGCAAAAACCCACGCATTTGTAACCCGTTATGCAATCCTGTGAAAGAATAGGAAAGTCAAGAGGTCTGACAGAGGGTCCTGCTGACCTTTATCGTGGGAGCGGGGCCAGATATTAGAGGGTCCTGCTGACCTTCATCGTAGGAGCGGGGCCAGATATAGAGGGTCTTGCTGACCATCTTGGGAGCGGGGCCAGGTATAGAGGGTCCTGCTGACCTTCATCGTGGGAACGGAGACAGATATCGAGGGGTCGGGTGACCTTCATCGTGGGAGCGGGGCCAGATATAGAGGGTCCTGCTGACCTTCACCGTGGGAAAAGCCAGGTATAGAGAGGTCAGGGGACCTTCATGGGAGCTGGGCCAGATTTAGAGGGTGCTGCTGACTTTCATTGTGGGAGCGCAGCCAGATATAGAGGGTCCTGCTGACCTTCATTGTGGGAGCAGGGCCAGATATAGAGGGTTCTGCTGACCTACATCGTGGGAGTGGGCCCAGATATAGAGGGTCCTGCTGACCTTCATTGTGGGAGCGCAGCCAGATATAGAGGGTCCTGCTGACCTTCATTGTCGGAGCGAGCCCAGATATAGAGGGTTCTGCTGACCTTCATCGTGGAAGTGGGGCCAGATATAGAGGGTCCTCCTGACCTTTATTGTCGGAGCGAGCCCAGATATAGAGGGTTCTGCTGACCTTCATCGTGGAAGTGGGGCCAGATATAGAGGGTCCTGCTGATCTTCATTGTGGGTGCGGGGCCAGATATAGAGGGTCCTCCTGACCTTTATTGTCGGAGCGGGGCCAGATATAGAGGGCCCTGCTGACCTTCATCGTGGGAGCGCGGCTGGATATAGAGGGTCCTGCTGACCTTCATCGTGGGAGCGGGGCCAGACAAAGACAGGTCGGGCATTTTCTGCTAAAACTTGTAATTGGCTCTATACAAGTACATTTTGTTACAGGGGGCTCTGTGGCTCCTCGACGCTCATCGCTTCACCTCCAGGCGTTCCGCTGTCAGTATAGCATTGGACACGGCGTTCTCCCGTTTCTGCACCACTTCTCTGACTACCTGGTGCATGCTGGGTATTAGTAGAAGACCCTTCATGCTCTGATTACTCAGTGCTGCATCAGGTAGTCGGAGAAGCGGCGCCGCCATCTTTATTTCTTCCCCTCCGCCCCACCCGCATTGTATGGAGTGGGATCGGCTCCCGCTCCATACTAACCCGGAGGTTGTAACTGTACGTCCTGGGGCGTTAAGGGGTTAAAAGCTCCATTGACCCTTGCAGTGCTGGAAACCCTCCTGCTTCCATATAATGAACTCCTCCGATCTGTTTCTAGGTCTGAAATCTTTGGTGTCCCAAGGCGTTAAAAACCCAATGTTAGATTTGATGTCTCTGGAGGACAAGTGTCTGGATGAGGTAAGACGCCCGCCGATCCTGCTGCGTACCGATGGCCGTGCCCACATTGGAGTTTGGTCGCTTACAGTCTCGTCTCCGTGCCGCGATGACTGACGCCTTACCATTTTCTGACAATATGTTGCATATTCGCAGTGATGCGCCTCCACTGAGATTTGTGTAGCATTGGGGTGGTGCGTCTGATACATGCCGGTTCCACCTCTGCGATCGGCATCTGTCTCTAGTTCTGGCCCAATGGGGCGTTAAGGAATTACGGAAACGGCCGCGTGGGCTGCGCTGTTCTTGGTCACTTCTTATAAAAGTATTCCCAGTGCAGCCATAATGGGCCAAGATGGGAAGGTGACGTACAAGCTGGACGCCTGTTCTGTAAGCGCACAGCGGAGGGCTCCGGGACGGTTGTCTGCCAGTAGCGTCCTCCTACCCTGGGGCTGCGCGGTGACCTTTGGGTGCGATAGGGGTTGTGACCTCGCACTAATACTGACGTCAGTGGCGTCGTGGTGCGAGTTGCAGGTTGGATTTTCTTGCGACCTGTGACTCGCACCTTGACACCATTGACTTCAGGGTGAGTGTGAGCTCACAGGGCTACACAGCAATTTGTGGCCATGAAGCCCGTCGCGGCTAAACCCCACCATGTAGCACGAGCCGTATTCACACGATCCGCAGGGAACAGACCGGTTGTAATCCGCATCTTTGTCCGTCTGTCATCTGAACACATTGTGTGTCTTATCTGTTTTCCTTGGAAGGTGAAACCATTGGGCTCCTTCCAGCGTCACTTAGCAACGATTTATGGGAATCCGAGCGCACGCAGATGTCGCGCCGCCTTGTCTCCTGCAATCATCGACTTGAAAGGACTGATATTATTTGGGGAATCAGACCTTGCAGCAGTTTTCAATACAGCTTTTGGGCCAGAAGTGGATCCAGCAGGTAGATGCCAACTATGGCGCAGCTGGTGATATATGCCCATTCACTGGAAACCAGTCCCTCCTATATAACAATCACGTGTGATCCATATTTGACCACTAGAGGGCAGAAGCAGCCACGTGTTGTTCATGCAGCCAGTTTAGCATTGGCGACCGTGTTGGACTTCATTGCACAATCCAATGTAACGCCGTGATATTCGCTATTGGCCGCTGGGACCCGACGCTTTATAACGGCCCCCGTATAGCGAGGGCTGACCCTTGCATCGTGTTGTCCATTGGCTTGTTTCTATGTCTTCATCCAGGATCGTCCCTCTGCTCGCCGTGGATGAAGCGCCGCCTCCTCCGTCCTGATTGGCTGCCCTTCTGGGCATTGTGTTGTATGTAGCTGACCGTGATGTCGTCTTCTTTCAGGGATACGGGATCTCATCGGTGCCATCAACTTCAAATGCAAAGTCTGTGAAAGAGAACAGTAACGCCGCCATCATTAAACGCTTCAACCACCACAGTGCCATGGTGCTGGCCGCGGGACTCCGGAAAGAGTGAGCCTTACCTCAATCAGCTGTAGGCCGCCCTACAAAGGCGTCTTAGACCAGCGGTTTAGCGCGGTGTTTCTAATGCGCGCTAAATCAAATGCTGTCTGCTCTATTTTAGTGCGTTGCAGCGCTGTTTCACGCATCGCATCACCCATTGCAATCCTGGGGGGTCACAAACTGCGTCCTAAAACACTATAAAATACTGTGTTTAAGAACGCAGCGTATTTACAAACGCCGGGCAGAGCGGCCTTATTGCCGGACGGAACCGGACACTCCTCCCGATCGTCCCGATTCAGTAGGACAGTCCTGGACTTCAAATGTCCTTATTTCACCTATCTGCTCTGCATCCTCAGAACGCAGGCGACCCCCCCCCCCCCCCCCCCCCGCTTCACCCTTCATCTCACCGGGGTGGGCAGCCATAATGTACCAGATGCTCCTAATCACAGCAGCAGATGCCGGAGGAGACTGGCGGAGGGGTCTCCCCTGTTCGTTTTGTGGACGGGGATAGATGGGCTTTAACTCTGCTGTTCTAAGTTGGGAGGCACTCAGGGGGCATCACTAGGGGCACTTCTATATTTTGAGGGGCATTAAGGGGAAATCTTTACTGTGGAGGCATTAAGGGGGTCTATTTACTATATGGTTCATTACAACTAGGAGACGGGCACCAAAGGGTCGTCCTTTGTGAGGAGGACTAAGGGGGAATCTTTATTGTTGGGAGGCGTAGCTGAGGGCACTAAGGAGGGATCTGTGTGCGGGGGCACTAAGGAGGGATCTGTGTGCGGGGGCACTAGGGAGGGATCTGTGTGCGGGGGCACTAAGGGAGGGATCTGTGTGCGGGGGCACTAAGGGAGGGATCTGTGTGCGGGGGCACTAAGGAGGGATCTGTGTGCGGGGGCACTAAGGAGGGATCTGTGTGCGGGGGCACTAAGGAGGGATCTGTGTGCGGGGGCACTAAGGAGGGATCTGTGTGCGGGGGCACTAAGGAGGGATCTGTGTGCGGGGGCACTAAGGAGGGATCTGTGTGCGGGGGCACTAAGGAGGGATCTGTGCGGGGGCACTAAGGAGGGATCTGTGCGGGGGCACTAAGGGAGGGATCTGTGTGCGGGGGCACTAAGGAGGGATCTGTGTGCGGGGGCACTAAGGAGGGATCGTTTTTTTGCATGGGTTATCATGGAGGACATTAAGGAGTCATCTTTACTGTATGCACTTCATTAATGTGAGGGGGACTCTCGGATCATCTTTTGTGAGGGGCATTAAGGGGGAATCGTTATTGTGGGGAGGCATCTGTGTCGGCACGAAGAGGGAATCTTTACTGTTTGAGGGCATCACAGAGGGCATTAAGGGGCTATCTTGTACTTAAGGGGACATCAGTATGAGCACTAAGGGGGCATCTATATTGTGGGGATTCTTACAGCCGCCGAAGGTAGCATCTGTGTGGAAGTCACTAATGGGGAAGCTTTACTGTATGGGGACATCAGAGGGCACTAATTGGCCATCTTCATCTTTACTGTATGGTGCATCACTACTGTAAGAGGGCACTAAGGGGTTATGTTTTGTGTGGGGGCTCTAAGGGGAGATATTTTGTGGTAAGGCATCTGTGTGGGGGCAGTAAGGGGGACTATTTGCTGTATGGTGCATCACAGCTATGAGACGGCACTAAGGGGGAATCTTTATTGTGGGGAGGGCACTAAAGGAGGCATCCTGTGTGGGGGCAGTAAAGGGGAATCTGTTCTGTATGGGGGCATCACAGAGGGCACTAAGGGGCCATGTCTACTATATGGGAGGCACTAAGGTATAATTCTTGGTGAGTGAGGTGTAGTAACTGGCCAGTAATGATGCACGCTTCCCATGTGGTGGGCACTAATGGGGGTCCGTACTTTCTCTGCAGAATAACTGAAGGAGCTTTTTTCTTTCCTCTCTTTTTTAGAGAAGCACAAAATGACCAAAACAGCGAGACGAGCAGCACAGACGGCAACTCCCGCGACTCTGACTTCTTCCAGCCCCCTGTAAAGAAGGTAATACATAAGGGCTGCTGTGAGTGAGGTTGGGGGGCTCCTGTAGGACCCTCTTAGATTTGTCCCCATCGAATTGCTGCGGATCTGCCTCATGTCTGCGCTGTTGTTGTAGGTGAAGTTGCAGGAGGCCATCGACTACGAAGACTTAGAAGTACAGAACGGTATCAAACCAATAGCACTTAACCTCAAGAAATCGGATAGGTAAGGTATAAACCCCCCTGCAGCCTGAGGGGGATTGTCGACGGTTATAAAGAACACTTGGCGCCACATCTAATCACAGGCTGACTGCGGTATTGCAGTCCTTTCCCATTCACATCAATAGAACTGTTCTGCAATACTAGACACAACCTGTGAACAAGTGTGGTGCCACTTCTGGAATACAGCGGCCATGTTTTAGTAATCCTGGACAACCCCTCAGTATTGTCCGCTGCTTGAGGCGGCGTTTGTTGGTCGCTCACTGCTTTATTCTTCGTGTTTCTCCAGGTATTACCATGGTCCCACCCCGGTCCAGTCCCAGCAATATACGACCAGTCAGGATATTATTAACTCCTTCAATAGTATTAACCAACAAATGGAAAACTACGTACCAAGACTAACTCAGGTGGGTGCGGCCGTCGCCAGCCATCGGCACTAAGGGGGCCTCGTACATGAAGTGAAGGATAATCATTATTCATGTTTAATTTGATGATTAAAGGAACACTCTGGGTAAAACGGACATTGAGTCGTGCCCTGCGCAGCGCCCGAGGGGGCGGGGCAATACACGGGATATAAAAGGAGACAGTCAGCAGGTTTGACCCCTATAGACCAGCCTCACCATGTGATTAGTCAGTAGTTTCAGGACCGCTGAGCGACTATAAACATCCTGAAGTGTGTATGGAGCGGGCATGGAAGCCGAGCCCACTCCGTGCCCGGCAGCTACTGGCTGTTTATGATGGGTGACAGCCACGAGCAGAGTTAGCTCACATGTTGGCGAGCGCGATGTTGGGTCGTGACTCGCAGCCCGATATCATACTAGCCCGTGTGAAGTTGGCCCCGCCGTATACAGCACAAGCGATCACAAGTTCAGGCATCACAGGGCGCCGTCCATGGGAAAGTAGAAAAGTTTTTCAATTTGAATTCAGCAAAAAAAAATTTCAAAAAGGTGCTTTATTGTGCAAAAGTGGAAAAACCTAAAAAATAGATAGTTTTGGTAATCGTGCGAGCTGCAGAAAAAATCTTGTCACTCTTGCTGCATGATTAGCGCTGTGAAAAAACGACTACAGAATTGATGCGTTTTCTTTCTCCCGGCCCTTTAAAAAAATGTATAAAAGTTCTTTAACCCTTTCCAATCCAATTTGTATCCTGGTTTTCCTAGGGGGCTTACTCTTTTTCTGCCATTATACAACGGCGCTATATGCTGGCTAAAGCCAGTACTGCATGAGGTGACACGTTGGATAGGCCCCAACAGCAGAGAGGCTGGCAATATACAGTAAGAGAACCCCGACGGACGTCTTCCAACATCGGAGCTGTACAGCCTTAAATCATAATGTCTTTAGACGTCAGACAGTGGATTGGAAAGGGTTAATACCTTATATACACATCCCGCGCACTGCACCATCGTCCGATAGCCAGCAGGGGGCGCCATCATGGGACGTCTACAGAGGGATCTCATTGTGTCGTTCTGTTCCTCCGCAGGTTCTTTCAAGCAGTGCTGCTAGTAGTACAATTTCCGCTTTGTCCCCCGGGGGAGCGCTGATGCAAGGAGGGACCCAGCAAGCCATAAACCGTAAGTTACCAGAGGCGCTCACAAACGTTGGTCGGCGTTTGGTGGTCCTGAAGTGCTTAAAGGGGCTGCGCAAAAATATAAAGATCTCCCCATCCACAGAATAAGGAATAATTGGTGGGGGTCTCACCCCAAGAAGGGGGTCCTGATGGTTCTGAAGCGGTGGCTGCTCAGGCTCGCCGTCACCCTAGAGGTTAACTATATATTCTGGTACAACCCCTTTAACCCTTTAAGGACGCTGACCTTTTTCTTTTTTCAGCTTGCCACTTTGTAACAAAGCAAAGCTTCTTTTGTTTCCCCCTCGCCGTCCGCACGCTCCTATGTGAGGGCCGGGTTGTATTGTTCAGTGGCGGTGTTTAATTTACTCTATAATGTACCAAAAAACTATTAAATATTCTAAGTGCAGCGAAATAGAAATAAGGAACGCGTTGTGCGTGTTTTTACGGAATTCATGTTAATCGTTCCTCTGCGGGTCGGTCTGATTACAGAGATACGAAATTCATATAGAATTTAGTTTAGAAGCGCCGTACTGCCTAAAATATAAACCTTTTGGGTTTCTCCCGCCCCCTCTGACCCCAGGACTTCATTTTTCCGTTATTGGCGCGGTGCACGGGCCTGTCTCCTCTGTTGGTACCATTTGGAGATACATCCGGCTTATCGCTTTTATTCAGTTTTTTGGGTAGGAAGATGGGTTGGCCTAAAAGAAAAAAAAAGTCCTGTGCGCGATAAATAATGCGGTTTTTAAAAATAGATCCGGCTTGTACAGATGCCGCGATACCTCAAAAAACTGCGCCCCCATACGGATGGGTCAATGGAAAATTAAACAGCTATGGCTCTTGGACGGCAAGGACGAAAAACAAAAATAAAAAAATGAAAACACTCTGGTTCTAAGGGGGTTACATTCTGGAGACCTTCCTTAACCCTCTCAGCGGCTCGGAGGATCGGTCCATTGGATCCAGCTGCACTGAGAAGATTCCATGTGGCGCTGCAGGGACCTCACATCGACTTCTCCGCGTCCCTCTATTTCTCAGCACCGTTTTTGGCTAGTACCTCGACAAGTCTGCGGTCACCGACCGCTGTGGTGGCTCCCCCTTGTGGAGGGTTGAGGTCTTGGCATTTACTGACTACAATGTTTGTGTCCCCTTTAGAGATGGTGCCAAACGACATCCAGTCCGAGCTGAAGCACTTATACGTGGCGCTGGGCGAGCTGCTGCGGCATTTCTGGTCCTGTTTCCCCGTCAATACCCCCTTCTTAGAGGACAAGGTAAGATTACAGCGACCTCCCGTATACCTCTACGCACTGTATACGCTGTGTTATATATTCAGGGGTCAGACGGTCCCACCCTGCGGCTGCATCTGAGAGCTCCTGCAGGACGTTGGCGCTGCTGGGAACATCCTAGTGACGCTCTTAGGTCACCCGGGGGGCATCCAATTACTGCTGAGCTGGTAATGAAGTACGAGGAGGGGGGGGGGGGGCAGGTTATGGGCAGTCCGGACTCCCTCCTGTATGTTTTGAAAGGTCCCTGGTCCAGGAAGGGTCAGACCAAGCGAGCGCCGTCCTCTTTGGGCGAGGGTTTCCGCTGACGCGGCCTCCATGCTTTCTCTGGTTGGTGATGACATTGTTTGTTTTTCAGCTTCTGAAGATGAGAAGCAACTTGGAGAGGTTCCAGGTTACCAAACTGTGTCCATTCCAGGAGAAGGTGAAGAAGCTATACCTCGGCACAAATGTAAGTCCCGTCTAAGGGGTGGTAATCTGTAGGTCTGTCTCTTCAGAGGAAATGATGCCGTCCCGGCACTGGTAGTGTCACAGCGGAAGCCTCTTGGGGAATCCATTATTGCTTAGTGTACTTCCAGTTCAGAGTGCAGCGACGTCTTCAGCTTAGGTGCTTCACAGCACATTTCCTCCTTACACTGCATGGAGTATGATGGTTGTGAGCTGGTAAAATACCAGGAGGGAACATCACTGACTGCAGTCGTATCTCATTACTTTCTATGAGACCCAAAGGGTTCTGCTGCAGTGAGGCCACTTACCTGCGTGCGCTACATAGACACCACAATGTCTGTAATACAAGTTGTCATTAGAAGCAGTCAGCAAGCTTGTGGGACAGACATACCTAGCTGAGCTATTATAACGCAAGAAGCAATTAGTTGTTCCGTCCATCAGGTGACCGTCCAGAGCCGGAAGTAAAGGTGACGAATACCAGAATGCAAATTGCCTGAGAAATGATGTGAACAAACAGAGGGTGCTATGAGATTTCAGCTCTGAAACCAGCAGAATAGGGAGTGCAGCTCTGGAGTATAATACAGGATGTAACTCAGGATCAGTACAGGATAAGTAATGTATGTATACAGTGACTCCGCCCGCAGAATAGTGAGTGCAGCTCTGGAGTATAATATAGGATGTTACTCAGGATCAGTACAGGATAAGTAATGTATGTACACAGTGACTCCACCAGCAGAATAGTGAGTGCAGCTCTGGAGTATAATACAAGATGTAACTCAGGATCAGTACAGGATAAGTAATGTATGTACACAGTGATTCCACCAGCAGAATAGTGAGTGCAGCTCTGAAGTATAATACAGGATGTAACTCAGGATTAGTACAGGATAAGTAATGTATGTACACAGTGACTCCACCAGCAGAATAGTGAGTGCAGCTCTGGAGTATAATACAGGATGTAACTCAGGATCAGTACAGGATAAGTAATGTATGTACACAGTGACTCCACCAGCAGAATAGTGAGTGCAGCTCTGGAGTATAATACAGCATGTAACTCAGGGTCACTACAGGATAAGTAATGTATGTACACAGTGACTCCACCAGCAAAATAGTGAGTGCAGCTCTGAAGTATAATACAGGATGTAACTCAGGATTAGTACAGGATAAGTAATGTATGTACACAGTGACTCCACCAGCAGAATAGTGAGTGCAGCTCTGGAGTATAATACAGGATGTAACTCAGAATCAGTACAGGATAAGTAATGTATGTACACAGTGACTCCACCAGCAGAATAGTGAGTGCAGCTCTGGAGTATAATACAGGATGTAATTCAGCATCAGTACAGGATAAGAAATGTATGTACACAGTGACTCCACCAGCAGAATAGTGAGTGCAGCTCTGGAGTATAATACAGGATGTAACTCAGGAGCAGTACAGGATAAGTAATGTATGTACATAGTGACTCCACCAGCAGAATAGTGAGTGCAGCTCTGGAGTATAATACAGGATGTAACTCAGGAGCAGTACAGGATAAGTAATGTATGTACGCAGTGACTCCACCAGCAGAATAGTGAGTGCAGCTCTGGAGTATAATACAGGATGTAATTCAGCATCAGTACAGGATCTTGCAGTTGCTAGACAATTCTTTCTCCTTTTGTTGCTTTTGTCTTATTGCATGTTCATAGTTCGCCCTCGCTGATTATAATTTGTGTTTTCTCACGCAGATCACGGGTCACATAGAAGAAATGCTTCAGACGGCCTACAACAAGTTTCAGATGTGGCAGTCCCGTCGGATGTTAAAGAAAACGTGAGGCGTTCTCTACAGGACTGTAAAAAATTTCAAAAACCCCACACAACTTGCAAATCACGATGGGCAAACCCATATAGAAAATAACTCCAGTAACACAACACCCGGCAGGCGTGCGTGGGGTGCGGCGCGAGCGCGGCGATGGTCAGAAGTCTCCACGCACCTCGGCTCTGAAGCAGCAGCAGAAACTACAACAAGGCAGAATCTTAAAGGAACCAAAACCTTTTTATTCAAAGAGCCAAAAACAGAAAAAAGGTGTCGGACGTCACATGACGTCACATGATCCGGCTCTGCGCGGTCACTCAGGAAGACGCGCTGCGGATCATCGCTGGAAAGTTACTTTTTTCCTATTCCTGAAGATTCTACCCACAAACCGATACAAATTCTGGCTGCGTTGTACTTCCCGGCGCCGCGGCGCAGGCTACCGGATACGCTTCTCGCTCTTACGTAGGTTTTAGTTCCTGTTTGTTCCAGTTAATAGTTTTGGTTTTGTTTTTGAAAATTTCGTTTCCCTAAAAGTTTTTGAAATAATTCCCCTCCCCTCTTCGTATTTCTGACTCCCAAAGACGAGCGGATTCCTTGCACTGTCGGGTCGGAGGCTCTGGTTGCCCAAATGACGCAATTTATATATGCAAACGATGATATACCCTGTCCTTACTGGTCCGAGGGGGGAGAGGAAAAAAAAGGTTTAGGCTTTTTCTCACCGTTCGCGGGTGAACAGGGAGCCTCCCTCCGCTCCTCCGTCGCTCCTCATGACTGTTACGGTTAGTCGGCAACTCGATCATCATCGGCCGCTGAGGAGCGTGGCCGCAGAATCAGCAAGTCTGTGTTGACCGCCAAGTCCGTGCCATAAGACGTCATTTTGGACCTGTTATCGGAGGAGGCGGCTTCGGGATGCGGGGGTTTCCATGTTGCTCTTTCCTCTCTGGCAGCTCTATTATCTATGCAGATGGGACGATGACGCGGGAGGGCGAAGTTTTGTTTTTTTTTCCATTTGACTTTGAGCGCGTGTCCTCGGATTTCGGCATGTTTCCCCCTCCCCACTACCTTCCTCCTGGACATTGGACCTACCATGATGATGATCAGTTTCTTGTGGGTGCGTACGATGAGCTTTGTGTCACTGGACGCTTTTGAGCCAGATCTGTCACTTGAAGTGTTGCACTTGGATTCCTTGTCATGCAGCCGACGTTCCGCAGATCTCCTACCTTGTTTTTTCTTTTTTTTTATTAATATATACATATATATATATAATAAAAAGAATTCCTAATTTCTCCCGGTGTCATAGTCTGTCTTGGAGGGGGACGATGCTGCAGCCGTGGGCCCGGATCACTCACTGATGGGCTGCTAATCCTGGCTGCTCCAAGAGTTTCCAGAGAGATCTGGTCTTTGCTGGGATCCTCCAGGAGTTTCTGGATCCACAGGCAGGGGTCGGGGCAGCTGGGGTTCAAGACACAATCGGGAAACAGGATGAGGTCTGGAGAGGTAGAGGTTGGGAAAGCTGGCCAGGGACGGATCGGAGAGAGGACATCTCTTTTGCACTAAGATTGGTTTTAAGCATTTGGAGTCTTCACTGCAAGGAGGGGGATTCTGCATTTCACCCCCCCCCCCTCCTACAGAGTAAGTGTTTGATTGCTATTTAGAGATGAGCGAATGTGCTCGGCCCCGCCCCTTTTTCGCCCGAATACCGCGATTTTCGAGTACTTCACTACTCGGGTGAAAAGTACTCGGGTGCGCCGGGGGGCGGGGAGAGGCGTGGCGGCGTGGGGGGTAGCAGCGGGGAACAGGGGGGAGCCCTCTCTCTCTCCCTCTCCCCCCCACTCCCCGCTGCAACCCCCCGCGCCGCCACGGCGACCCCCGAATTTTTTCGCCCGAGTACGGAAGTACTCGAAAATCGCGGTATTCGGGCGAAAAAGGGGCGTGGCCGAGCACGTTCGCTCATCTCTATTGCTATTCCATTTACAAAACATAGGCAAATCTTTATTTTCACCATCTCTGGCAGCGCAGAGCTTTTTGCATAAACCTGGAATGGCGCCGATCAGAGCCGAAGGGTATCGGGATATTCTTACCCAATTACGAAGGCCAAACATATTGTCGCCTCGTTGCGGCCAGAAATATATACAAATTGTCCCAAAAGCACAAGTCATCACACATAAATGTCAGCGGGTTATGGCTCTTGTAATGAGAGCAAGCACAGCGCTCGGTCCTTGAGGCCCAATGTTCACAGGCGGATCTGATTTGCGGAATCCGCACAGGTCACCCGCGTAGAAGATCCACAATTCATAGTGCCCATGGGGAAGCATTGGCATCCGCAACTGAAGTCAAGCATTTGGATTTGATTTGCGGACCGTTTGGTGCAGAAAACTAATCACAACGCGCTCCGTTTCAGGGCAGATTTCATGCCACGGGCTCAATAGAAGTCAATGGGTGCGGACGATCCGCAAATACAATTGTGGATGCACTGTGGATTCGGAGGTTAATATCAATTAGGGAGGCGGGGAGTGGCTGGGAGGCGGGCTTTATTCCACGTGGATCATCCGTACAGAAAAACCATCGCATCACGATCTCCCCCAAATGGTTTCCTGCTGGTCTCAGTCCGCCCGTGGACATGAGGAGGTCACAATATAGGCTTGTCACTTAGGGGTTAAGGCCTCTGACACATTAGGAGTCCGTTTTGTTGTCTGCATGAGTTTAAAAAAAAATAAAAAACAGAAGTATTACGTATGAGAAGTAGGACATGCAATGTGCACACGGACTGAAAGCAGGTCACATGCTGGATCTATTCACTGACAGCAAACAGAGATCTCAAATAATGGGAAAATGAAGCACAAAGTTGATTACAAAATTGCAGAACTGAATATATTGTGCAAGGGGGAGGTTAACTATTACTATGGAGGGCCCCTGGGGGGCACTATTACTACTGAGGGCTGCTGGGGGGGGGGGGGCACTATTACTACTGATGGCCGCTGGGGGGAAACTTATTACTGAGGGCTGCTGGGGGGGGGGGTCACTATTACTACTAATGGCTGCTGGGGGGAAAATGGCCGCTGGGGGGAAACTATTATTACGGAGGGCTGCTGGGGGGTCTCTAATACTACTGAGAGGCACTGCGGAGGGACACTTTTACTACTGGGGCCGCTGAGGGGACACTTTTACTACTGGGGCAACGGTGGGGGTCACTATTACTTATGAGACCACTGTGGTTGACACTGTTGCTACTGGAGCCACTGTGGGGAACACTATTACTACTAAGGGTTGCTCAGCGGGGGGGGTCGCTATTAATACTGAGGGCTGCTGGGCGTCTCTATTGGCCTTGTCATTTTGGACATAGGAGAGTATGCCCCGGGCGTGCTCCCTCAAAGCTTATAGAAGCACACTGTGTCCTGCTATACAGCCCAAGTCCGCCCTACTACAAATTAACCCTCACAAAATCCGTCTCTTGGTCTTGTGTTCACAGTCTTTAACATTCACAGCATACAGAATACCCCTAGACAGATTACATGGTGGGAATTTTGAGTAGACAGAACTACATTACCCGTCTTTCCGTGATTGTCTGCACTCTGGGTTAGGGACAGGCAGATGAACAGTCAGACGTCAGTTCACACAGGTAGATTAACGTAAAGCAATTTTACTGTGTTCTGTAGATTTTCAGGCCCCTGAGTTCTGCGTGTTATCTGCTGATCTCTGTATTTTCCAGACTGCGACTGATCACAGTCTACTCGCCTACCCAAGGGATTCTACTGATCTGGACACCCATTTCTCCATCAGGTTCTGGGGTATTCCGTAGCTTCCTAATTATGTAGTATGGCGTGCACACGCATTATAATAACCAGTCAGACACAAGCTGCTAGTCTCGGATCTAAACTGGGTCTGGGCATATAATGCTTTGACCCTCAGTTTTATTAAAACACATAATACCTGCCCTTTATGGGCGTATAACATATGACATCAATGACATATATATTTTAATTTGTTAAGCCATATAGAATCCCCCTCCCCACGCCCCTCTCAGGTCCAGTGTACAAGCCAGCCTTTGTCTCCCCAACATATGGTCAGGCAAAAATCAGCTTCTTTGTCTCAGAAGTTGAGGGTGAGGGAAGGGCTGCGGAAACACCCAAGACAGATACACTTTATAGCACATACATGTTATAGCACATATCTTTCACCATGCCATTGTCCAGCAATTATCATAATGAAATGATGTGACCATCAGCCTCTACAGAATTAAATCACTACAGCTGCGTAATACATCTAGTTTATACATATCAATAGACATTTTACGCTAATTAATCATCATTTCTACTACACTATATGTCACCGGTCCTGGAAATTAAATATACTCCGGAGGAGGTAAAAGGTAGGGGTCTCTCCACATACACTCTGGAAGGCAATTACTGAAAAAAAAAGCTTAGCCTAAATATGCCTCGCACATCATCCGTGTGGGGGTCACAATCATGTACCTCTGTGTGGTGATCCTATTAGCGGACGGCCACACAGGAAAAATAATGCCTGTCATGTGAACGGGTACCTGTTTTAGTGAACTGGGGTTTGTTGCGCTCTCTCTCTTTGGAAGGGACTCACTCCTCTCACATCCACTCTCCAGATGCTAAGGGTAGTCATTCCTCTTCCTCCATCTTCACCAACATGGAAGCTAAAGGTGCTTCCATGCAGCTCTGTGTTAGCACTCTCTGCTCCTGAAGATGGAACTGAAGAAGGACCTTTTCCCGCTCTCAGACACTCACTTTTATCATCTCACCTGTAGCACATGACACGGTAGAATAGATACATTCAGCAGCAGAGCTGACAGGCAATGATTTTAGGGGAGTTAACCCTTCAGACACCCCAGCTGTGCAACACACATGCAGAAAATGAACACGACAGTTTTGCACAGTGCATCCACATGAGACAGAACATGTATGACATTTATGGAGGGGTCCAGAATGATGTTCTGGGACACTACGCTGACACCCCTGGGCAAGAGAAAGTAAGTGAGAGATCCCAGGCAAGTAGCCCGCACTTCCCACAACATTATATGGTACATTGACTAGTACCCTTGAAAAATATAACTCGTCCAGCAAAAAAACAAGTCCTGATATGACTCACCTTAAAAATAAAAAAATTATGATTTTTTTTTTAAGTTGGATGGGAGAAGAAAAAAAATGGCTGCAGTGGGAAGAAGTTAAGGAGCTCCTTCGCTGCAGTTTGCATCTTCTTTCTTGTTGCCGTCATCAGTGCAGAGTAAGAGAAGAATTGAAGATGCCCGGAGCCGGGCGCCACAATGCCAACAATACATATTGTGTAGACAGCACCAGTTGTCCCCTCTTGCCACCCATTATAGGAAAGCATCAGAGCATGAACGGCCATGTCCATTCATCCCAATATACCACCAAAAAGTTTCAGAATATCAGCATATCCATAGGGGTGCTTTATTAGGCCCCAGGGGCGTACACAAAATACAGCAAGGCTTCGGTTGTTACCAAACTTTTTAAACTTTTTTAAGTTTGTACTACAGAGTTTCCTTAGCTCCTATTCACTTCATTGAGAGCTACAGAAAATGCACTGCGTTAAGCGCCCGGCTCTCTCCATAAGCTCCGGCCAGGAGGACGAAAACCGTGGCATCAGTTTCTCTTTCCCAAAGCCAGGATCGGAATACTCTTGTAAAGGGTTGCCTTGGGCTATTACTATTGATAACCTGTCTCTACAGTGCAGTACTGCGGACAGGTTTTCCTCTGCGCACCCCCCCCCCCCCCCATCCCATACTGAGCAAAACAAAAGGATTGAGTATGTCCTCCTCTCCCCATCACCTGCCATCGGGAAGAATAGAGGTCGGAGTAGGCTGCAGACGGGTAAATGTCCAATACAGCAAGCCAACATCTGAAGTGGAAGGCAGATTTATAAAACACGCGCTGCGGAATATGTTGGCGCTATACAAATAAAGATTATTATTTTTTATATTTTAAAAGCCAATTTTCAGAATTACAATGTAAATTTGCAAGATGGAGAAGAACCGGGACATTGAGGACCTCTAGATGTAAACTGGGACGCTGAAACCTGTGGATCTCATGAAGGTAGCCCCTTTCTGTCCGTAACTAAAGATAATTAGTTTTACCCAACTTTTACAGCACCTTAACTTAAAGGGGTTGTCCCGCACCAAAATGTTAAAACAAATTTTGGCCCAGTACCCCAGTTCCTCAAAGGGAATCCCACAGCCATGTGTTACATTTAAAAATAAAAAAATTCTCTTACCTTGATCCCCTTTCAGCAACTTTTAAAAATCTTCTCTCCAAGATGGCGCCGCTGGACTTCTTCCACGGTGCACCGTGGGTCTTCTCCCATGGTGCACCGTGGGTGTTCTTCTGCAATGTGCGCTCCACTGCCGATTCCAGCCACCTCATTGGCTGATCGGCACCACATGGCGGAGGCGGAGCAACGCGATGACGCGGAGAAGAGGACGGCCGAGGGAGGAGTCAGGACGCAGCTCGTGCACACGGACCATCCCAGAGGAGTACTTTGGTCGGCGCCATGGCAACGGGGACGCCAACACGGGGGGGGGACCCCTGTAGGTAAGTATATAACTTCTGTATGGCACATATTTCATGCACGATGTATATTACAAAGTGCATGTATATGGCCATACAGAAGTGTTTAACTTTACTTTATTTAGCGTGACAACCCCTTTAATAGACCGGGACTTAATAGACAACAGACCTGAGAGAATGACAAGGGTGCAAATTGGATTTAAGGCCGTACATCTCCAATGTTGGAAGACGTCCGTCGAGGTTCTCTTACTGTATATTGCCAGCCTCTCTGCTGTTGGAGCCTATCCAACATGTCATCTCATGCAGTACTGGCTTTAGCCGGTAGATAGCGCTGTTGTTTAACAGCAGAAAAAGAGTAAGCCCCCTAGGAAAACCAGGATACAAATTGGATTGGAAAGGGTTAACACTCTGCGCCACATGAATGACCATAATACAAAACTTTTCAACTTCTCTTTCAAAGGAGAGTTTTATTGGGGAGCTTCGAAAATACTAAACTTTAAGAAGGCCAAGTTGGATGTGCTCAGAGATGCCCTGAACCCTACTGGCTGGGACAATGCCCTCAAAGATAAAGAGTACAGACAAGAAATGGGAAATGTTTAAAAACATCCTAATTGTAAATTCAACTCCTTCTGTTAATCCCCGATCCGTCAATAACCCCCAGGCTCAATAACTATCAAAATGGTCACACTGGTTAAATATTTCTTTCTTGTAATTGGATCATTGGTAGGCCCTGCTATCAAACCAGGGCTTACATCTAGACCGGGCCCTTCGACTTCCCTGGTGGTAACTCAGGTGCACCGACGTTCCTCTGGGGTACTTCTTTGATGGCCATGATAGAGGACCCTGTTTCACGGGTTTGAGACCTGCTGACAGGTTCTAGTCTTAAATCGCTACAGGAAATTTTGGGGGGAGGAGATTCCCCGACCGGAGCGTGGTACCAGCATCTACAACCATGCCACTATGTGAGGTCGCTTGGCAGCCTGCAACAGCTGGGGAGGCCTGCGTCTGCCTTTGAAAGCCTGTGTCTGCCAAAACCAGACGAACCTTCAAAAGTCTCGACATTGTAAAGAACACTCTTAGGGGTGGGGAGAGGGATCTTGGTAGTAGTCCTTTGGAGGAGTCGTGGAGGAAGGTGTACGTCCTGACCCACAAGATGAACATTTCAAGCAGGATACAGGAGCTTAATTATAACATATTGACTCGGTAGTACAAGTCGCCGGTTGGGTTGGCTAGAATTGTATCCGGGATCTATGTGGAGGTGCCTGAAGAAGCGAGGGACTTTAATCATATATGGTGGTCCTGCTCATTAATTCAACCTCTATGGCAAGAGGTGGCTGGGTTATATAGGTCAGTTTGTAAAAGCCCAATCAACCTCACCCCTGAAGTCGCTTCGTTGTCTATGCTTCCGGGCTCCAGCTTCCTCCTGAGACGTTTTCCTTCTGGCCGTGAGGCAGATTATCCCCTGGAAATGGAGGTCTTCCACCCTTCCCCCAAGGATGATGTGGCTGGAATCATTGGACAACCTAAAGTATATGGAAGAATTGTGTACTAAAGACAAATTGAGATTTACCATTTTCTACGCTACGCGGGCGGTGTGGTTACAGTTTAATTTCTCTCCAGGCTTGAATGCCTGGCTTATAGATGGTGCCTTCACAACTCAACGTGCCATACTCTGCCAATCCTTCACGGAACTTGGAATGTGGCTGGTCCCATGCTTAGTTTCGATCTCTGAATCTGATGATTCCCGTTGACCCCCCTCCCAGCACCCTTACCTCCCTTACCTCCCCAGCTTTCCTCCCTTTCTTGCTTTCGAGTCTATTTTCTTTATCTCATTTTCCATTTCCTTCAGACCCTTAGATCTCGGGGAGAGGCGAGGTCTGGGGCTATTGATGGAAGTACAAGACGCGGAGTAGCTTCTAAGTGAAATAAGATGCTTTACGCTGTTACTGTCTTTAATACAGTCTGAAGACCACGGTGTAATGTACAGAACGAGTGGAGAGGAGAGGTGAGCCTGTGATGGGGGGGTAATGGGCGACGGCATGGTGAGCTCGGTGCGTATGCACCAGGCCCTATACCGTGTGAATGTGCGCCTGTTCACGAGCTTCTACGCCCCAGATGGAAGCGTATATTGGCCGGCCAATATGTGCTCGTGTGAGAAGCAATGGGGGAGCTTACAGATGGCTTTACACGTAGCTGACCGTTAGATGGTGTCGGTCAGTCCGGTGGGATGGCCCTTAGTTACTCAGTAGTTAGAGGCATAGACCCCCAACTCACTCACTGCTGATTAAGGGTCTTCTCCGCTGGCGATAAGACGTTCCTGTGATGTGAGAGTGAGTGAAAACGCAGGAGTTTGAAACCAATGACTTTCAATGGTTTCATTCTAACTTGCGATGTTTTCACTCACTGTAAGTTGGTATAAGAAAATCTGTGATATCGCCCATTCAGCAGCGCCGGCTGTGTCAGAGTGACATCAGACGTTTAATCAGCGGGGCTCGTATGCTAAGACCACCACTGATCACTGGGATGAAGGGGCTGTGCTGTTTGATCAGTGGGTCCAGGGGCTGAGACCACCGCTGATCACTGGGATGAAGGGGCTGTGCTGTTTGATCAGTGGGTCCAGGGGCAGAAACCGCCGCTGATCACTGGGATGAAGGGGCTGTGCTGTTTGATCAGTGGGTCCAGGGGCTGAGACCGCCGCTGATCACTGGGATGAAGGGGTTGTGCTGTTTGATCAGTGGGTCCAGGGGCTGAGACCGCCGCTGATCACTGGGATGAAGGGGTTGTGCTGTTTGATCAGTGGGTCCAGGGGCTGAGACCGCCGCTGATCACTGGGATGAAGGGGCTGTGCTGTTTGATCAGTGGGTCCAGGGGCTGAGACCGCCGCTGATCACTGGGGTGAAGGGGCTGCGCTGTTTGATCAGTGGGTCCGGGGGCTGAGACCGCCGCTGATCACTGGGATGAAGGGGCTGTGCTGTTTGATCAGTGGGTCCGGGGCTGAGACCGCCGCTGATCACTGGGATGAAGGGGCTGTTTGATCAGTGGGTCCAGGGGCTGAGACCGCCGCTGATCACTGGGATGAAGGGGCTGTTTGATCAGTGGGTCCGGGGCCTGAGACCGCCGCTGATCACTGGGATGATGGGGCTGTGCTGCTCATCTGAGTGTTGTGCCCCTTCGGCTCTGATCTTTCCTTGTTGGCTCCACTTGGCAGCTGAAGACGGATACAGATGAGGCTGCATTAACACAGATGATTTTCTCGGGCGATTTTGGGCGCTGCGAATGCGAGCACTGGCATAAAACTACACCCCATTATTGTCAGCGAGCTGATTTCCATGGGCGATTTTTCTCGCAGCGCAATGCTACAAGATAGAAGAATCGCAGTACATCCCGTCTTCCTGGGATGGCGCTGAACACCTGCGGACTAGTTCATAACAATCACGTCTCGCTCTCGTGCTTAGTCAACTGTGATGGAAACAACGGCGTTTGTTAGACAGATGGGCGGAGTCTGAAGACGCAGCAGATTAATTTTTGGGTGCAGATTCCACTTTTTCGAATGAGGGGGGTGAATTCCGCATCATTTGGTGCAGATTTACCTGCCGCCGAAGATCACATGAACTTGGTTTTGCAAATCATAGATCAAAACGTGTTGGTGTAACCGGCCCTTTAAGGAGCCAACAGTCATTGGCTGCCTGTGGCGTCATCGGCACGGCTGAACTGATGGACACCGCCGCCCATACGGATAAGGAACACGCATGGACTCTGCCGTGTTCACACATATCAAGAAGTCTGTGTTGCCTGTTGGCCACTAGGGGCGCTGTGCTGCTGCTTCCATCATCCAATTGCATTTTCAGGTCAGTTGTGTTTTCCGTGATCGCACCAGGCTGCAGGTTTAGAGGTTTTCTTCTGGTGGTTTTGCGCAAAACATGAAAAGAGCAGAAATAGAGGCACACTATAAAATGTACACAGTAATAAAGTGCGTAACATATATGACACCGGCGGATCTTGTTTGGCCGCTATCATCAGACTTCAGTTAAAGGAATCTGCAGCATCTCCGCTACATGTGAAGGTCCGGCTGGGGCTCATTCACATGGCCGTACACACGCAGCATATTACACCGATATACATAACACGCAGTGAAGGGGCTCATTCACATGGCCGTACATACGCAGCATATTACACCGGTATACATAACACGCAGTGGAGGGGCTCATTCACATGGCCGTACATACGCAGCATATTACACCGGTATACATAACACGCAGTGAAGGGGCTCATTCACACGGCCGTACATACGCAGCATATTACACCGGTATACATAACACGCAGTGGAGGGGCTCATTCACATGGCCGTACATACGCAGCATATTACACCGGTATACATAACACGCAGTGAAGGGGCTCATTCACACGGCCGTACATACGCAGCATATTACACCGGTATACATAACACGCAGTGGAGGGGCTCATTCACACGGCCGTACATACGCAGCATATTACACCGGTATACATAACACGCAGTGGAGGGGCTCATTCACACGGCCGTACACACGCAGCATATTACACTGGTATACATAACACGCAGTGGAGGGGCTCATTCACACGGCCGTACACACGCAGCATATTACACCGATATACATAACACGCAGTGGAGGGGCTCATTCACACGGCCGTCCACACGCAGCATATTACACCGGTATACATAACACGCAGTGGAGGGGCTCATTCACATGGCCGTACACACGCAGCATATTACACCGGTATACATAACACGCAGTGAAGGGGCTCATTCACACGGCCGTACACACGCAGCATATTACACCGATATACATAACACGCAGTGGAGGGGCTCATTCACATGGCCGTACATACGCAGCATATTACACCGGTATACATAACACGCAGTGGAGGGGCTCATTCACACGGCCGTACACACGCAGCATATTACACCGGTATACATAACACGCAGTGAAGGGGCTCATTCACACGGCCGTACACACGCAGCATATTACACCGATATACATAACACGCAGTGGAGGGGCTCATTCACATGGCCGTACATACGCAGCATATTACACCGGTATACATAACACGCAGTGGAGGGGCTCATTCACACCTGCAGATTTTTCATGTGACTTTCGGTTGTGCCTCATGTTGGTGCGTGCCACACGGCGGAATATGCCATAGGAGTGAATTGGCGCACATAAATACACCATGAATCAGCAGGACAAGCCGCTGAGGGGCAGAAATCCGCATGGAATCAGCTGCGTTGTTACAAACTGAATACGCACCGCACGCGCCTCCGAGCGGCTTCACTCCCAACAAAAATATGTATCTTGCGGATCAGCAAATAGCGCAATTCTGCATGAAATTCCACATTTAGGCTTGCAGATTGGGGGGCGGATTTCTACAGCAAAACAGCGAGCAGAATCGTCGGTGTGAGCGGGGCGCCGCGCACATTCTGCATTCTCTGGGGGGCATATATCTATATTACTCCCCAAATCCGCACCATTCCTGATTGGTTGTTTGGGTCGGCTCGTGTAGCAGTGGGGAGTAAAAGGCTAATATGCCTCTGGGGGGAATTGCCATGTGGGGAGTTTCCAGCATTGTGTGCAGATGAGATCACTGATGAGAGGCATGTGACTCCGCATTGTGACTCCCCCCCCAAATAGAGAGTCAATCACAGTTCTGCTTACAGAGGCCAATCCCCGCCGCCTTCTCATCCTCAGACTCCAACTCTCACAACACTTTACTTCCAGGAAGAAGCCTCCAAGTAAGTGCTGGCGTCTGCTAGATTGTAAGCTCTGCGGCCAACGGAGACGTGTGAGGCAGAATACTCAGGAGATTGTCTGATATATTGTATGTGTATTAGAGCAAGATATGTCGCATGTGTGGTATATGTATTAGTGAAGCTCAGATACGCTGTATGTCCGGTATATGTATTAGCGGAGCTCTGATATGCTGTATGTCCGGTATATGTATTAGCGAAGCGCAGATACTCTGTATGTGTGGTATATGTATTAGCGAAGCGCAGATACTCTGTATGTGCGGTATACGTGTTAGTGAAGCTGTATGTGTGGTATACGTATCAGCGAAGCTCAGATATGCTGTATACGAATCAGCGAAGCTCAGATACGCTGTATGTGCGGTATACGTATTAGTGAAGCTGTATGTGCGGTATATGTATCAGCGAAGCTCAGATACGCTGTATGTGCGGTATACGTGTTAGTGAAGCTGTATGTGTGGTATACGTATCAGCGAAGCTCAGATATGCTGTATACGAATCAGCGAAGCTCAGATACGCTGTATGTGCGGTATACGTATTAGTGAAGCTGTATGCGCGGTGTACGGATCAGCGAAGCTCAGATACGCTGTATGTGCGGTGTACGGGTCAGCAAAGCTCTGATATGTCGTATGCGCGGTGTACGGATCGGCGAAGCTCAGATACCCTCCATGCGCGGTATATGTACGAACAGTGCAGATGACTTGTTGCTGTCACTTGGGTTGCCGCCGGCCACCTTCACTACCAACAGTCGCGCCACACGTGGCAGCGGTCTCCGATTGTCGAGGTCGCGGTGCCTCCAGCGGAGCCTCACGGGGAAGCTTCTCTCATCTGCCTACTGATTTGACAGCTCGACTCTTCGCGTTGCTTCCCTCACCCACTCCGATGGCGATATTGATCTTTTAACCCCTTCTGCACCAAGATTGCCTCTCTTCTACCGTTAATGCCATAATTCGCGGTTCCTACGAGGGATGAGGGTCACATGACTGATCTTTGCTCCTCTCCCCCATTCAGGGCCAAAACTGCTGGAAACAGGAATCTCCTGACTTGCATTACCCACAATGGCGGGGGAGGGGTGGTCAGTGACTGTGGTTAGCGCTGCTGCCTTGCAGTGCTGGGGTCTTAGGCGGGGATCACACAGCCCGATCCCTATTGCAGGATCCGCGGTCGGCGTCCGCACGCATTGACAGGTATGTACCTTAACTTTATATTTCACACCCGCGGAAACTAGCTGCGTATTCTGCGAGTGGAGGAAAAATCGGAGCGTGCTCAAATTGCGGCGGACGGCCTTTATAGAAGTCCATGGAGGCCATCCGACCCGCAGGCCATCCGTAATTAGCATTGCAGATGGGCCGCAGGAAATACAAATATGCTGTGCGTGACGGATGGCGAGCGCCGCGTTCATCCGCAGTACAGATTTTGCAGGTCTGCTGGGTCACCGCTGGGTTCCCGCGTGCGGACACCATCCCGCTCGTGTGCAGCCGGCCGTCGGTTCAAATCTCATCACAAACCATATCTGCGTGGGCTTCGAAAATCTCCCTAAAGATATTGCCTTTAGGCCTCTTTAACACGGGGACAGCGATATCGCCGCGGGGACATTGTAGTGATAGCGCAGCTCCGTTCTGTGCAATATCGCTGGGTTTTCTTGCAATATTGCGGTTTTTTTTTTGTGGCACTACCAAGTCGTGCAACTTTGTAGCGCTCTTCTGCCTGGAATTTTGAGGGGAGCTTGAAATATAAGCCCTACCCTGAAAATAAGCCGTGGCTCCAGTAATCGCTGGCTGTGATTGGTTCTCAAGCGCCGTGGCTTAACCAATCACAGCCAGCGCTTACTGGAGGCGGGGATTTTGAAACTCCAATCCCGGAAGCGCTGACTGAAAACTCCAAGCAAGTCTGCCAGAGCTGTGGAGGAGACGTGCGGCGGAGCGGAAAGCACCTGTCAGGTGATGTATTGTTTTTTTCATGCAGCTAGGGCTTATTTTAGGGCTCTGGCAGTAGGATTAGTTATATCGCATGAAAACGTAGTGATGCAACAGAAAGGAAGGGAAACGTGGGCTACAAATATCGCAAATCGCGGCAATATTCAGCAACCCGTGATTATTTTTTTTGTCCCCCACAATGTAGCAGCAAAACATGGCTGATGTGAGGGAACCTCCTGGCGACGGGGGCCTCGTATACACGCCATTTGTAGCGCTATTGTATCCGAGATGTCTGCTTTCTGTTTTTCTGTTTCCGTGACGAATCAGCCAAACGGAAAGCAAAATGCTAGTGTTAGCGAGGCCTGAGGGCGAACCGCCACCCCGGGCTCAGGAACAGGCCGCCCAGGGGGCACTATAAACGTATCCCAGGACAATGTATGTAACCACACAGAGACGAGCGGCGCCACAGTCTGTCCCATCACTGCTGCAATGACCTTCAGAGGAGGATGAGACCCTGAAATATGATCAATACCGCGCAGGAAGCGCCTGAGGACAGAAGACGACTCACTATAGGATCAGCCCAGAACGCCGATCCCCGGGGACATATAATGTGACCGAAGAGAAGCCGCAGCGCTGAGTACAGAAGAAATCACACAGTTACTACCGCGACAGGAGACCAGTGCCCAGTGAGCAGTATTATAGCAGTTATATTCTTGTATATAGGGGGCAGTATTATAGTAGTTATATTCCTGTACATAGGGTGCAGTATTATAGTAGTTATATTCTTGTACATAGGGGGCAGTATTATAGTAGTTATATTCTTGTACATAGGAGGCAGTATTATAGTAGTTATATTCTTGTACATGAGAGGCAGTATTATAGTAGTTATATTCTTGTACATGGGGGGCAGTATTATAGTAGTTATATTCTTGTACATAGGGGCAGTATTATAGTAGTTATATTCTTGTACATAGGGAGCAGTATTATAGTAGTTATATTCTTGTACATAGGGAGAGTATTATAGTAGTTATATACTTATACATAGGAGGCAGTATTATAGTAGTTATATTCTTGTACATAGGGGGCAGTATTATAGTAGTTATATTCTTGTACATAGGAGGCAGTATTATAGTTGTTATATTCTTGTACATAGGGGCAGTATTATAGTAGTTATATTCTTGTACATAGGAGGCAGTATTATAGTAGTTATATTCTTGTACATAAGGGGCAGTATTATAGTAGTTATATTCTTGTACATAGGGAGCAGTATTATAGTAGTTATATTCTTGTACATAAGGGGCAGTATTATAGTAGTTATACTCTTGTACATAGGGGGCAGTATTATAGTAGTTATACTCTTGTACATAGGGGGCAGTATTATAGTAGTTATACTCTTGTACATAGGGGGCAGTATTATAGTAGTTATACTCTTGTACATAGGGGGCAGTATTATAGTAGTTATATTCTTGTACATAGGGGGCAGTATTATAGTAGTTATACTCTTGTACATAGGGGGCAGTATTATAGTAGTTATATTCTTGTACATAGGGGGCAGTATTATAGTTGTTATATTCTTGTACATAGGGGGGCAGTATTATAGTAGTTATATTCTTGTACATAGGGGCAGTATTATAGTAGTTATATTCTTGTACATTGGAGCAGTATTATAGTAGTTATATTCTTGTACATGGGGGGGGCAGTATTGTAGTAGTTATATTCTTGTACATGGGGGGGGGCAGTATTGTAGCAGTTGTATTCTTGTACATGGGAGGGGGGGCAGTATTGTAGCAGTTGTATTCTTGTACATGGGAGGGGGGGCAGTATTGTAGCAGTTGTATTCTTGTACATGGGGGGGGGGGCAGTATTGTAGCAGTTGTATTCTTGTACATGGGGGGGGGGCAGTATTGTAGCAGTTGTATTCTTGTACATGGGGGGGGGGCAGTATTGTAGCAGTTGTATTCTTGTACATGGGGGGGGGCAGTATTGTAGCAGTTGTATTCTTGTACATGGGGGGGGGGCAGTATTGTAGCAGTTGTATTCTTGTACATGGGGGGGGGGGCAGTATTGTAGCAGTTGTATTCTTGTACATGGGGGGGGCAGTATTGTAGCAGTTGTATTCTTGTACATGGGGGGGGCAGTATTGTAGCAGTTGTATTCTTGTACATGGGGGGGGCAGTATTGTAGCAGTTGTATTCTTGTACATGGGGGGGGGCAGTATTGTAGCAGTTGTATTCTTGTACATGAGGGGGGGGCAGTATTGTAGCAGTTGTATTCTTGTACATGAGGGGGGGGGGCAGTATTGTAGCAGTTGTATTCTTGTACATGGGGGGGGGCAGTATTGTAGCAGTTGTATTCTTGTACATGGGGGGGGCAGTATTGTAGCAGTTGTATTCTTGTACATGGGGGGGGGCAGTATTGTAGCAGTTGTATTCTTGTACATGAGGGGGGGGCAGTATTGTAGCAGTTGTATTCTTGTACATGAGGGGGGGGGGCAGTATTGTAGCAGTTGTATTCTTGTACATGGGGGGGGGCAGTATTGTAGCAGTTGTATTCTTGTACATGGGGGGGGCAGTATTGTAGCAGTTGTATTCTTGTACATGGGGGGGGCAGTATTGTAGCAGTTGTATTCTTGTACATGGGGGGGGGGCAGTATTGTAGCAGTTGTATTCTTGTACATGGGGGGGGGGCAGTATTGTAGCAGTTGTATTCTTGTACATGGGGGGGGGGGCAGTATTGTAGCAGTTGTATTCTTGTACATGGGGGGGGGGGGCAGTATTGTAGCAGTTGTATTCTTGTACATGGGGGGGGGGCAGTATTGTAGCAGTTGTATTCTTGTACATGGGGGGGGGGGCAGTATTGTAGCAGTTGTATTCTTGTACATGGGGGGGGGGGGGGCAGTATTGTAGCAGTTGTATTCTTGTACATGGGGGGGGCAGTATTGTAGCAGTTGTATTCTTGTACATGGGGGGGGGGGCAGTATTGTAGCAGTTCTATTCTTGTACATGGGGGGGGGGCAGTATTGTAGCAGTTGTATTCTTGTACATGGGGGGGGGGCAGTATTGTAGCAGTTGTATTCTTGTACATGGGGGGGGGGGCAGTATTGTAGCAGTTGTATTCTTGTACATGGGGGGGGGGCAGTATTGTAGCAGTTGTATTCTTGTACATGGGGGGGGGGCAGTATTGTAGCAGTTGTATTCTTGTACATGGGGGGGGGCAGTATTGTAGCAGTTGTATTCTTGTACATGGGAGGGGGGGCAGTATTGTAGCAGTTGTATTCTTGTACATAGGGGGCAGTATTGTAGCAGTTGTATTCTCGTACATGGGGGGGGGGGGGCAGTATTGTAGCAGTTCTATTGTTGTTAAGGTTGCCTCTGATGTTAATTTTCCCTGAGACTGAAATCTCACTTTAAAGTCTGAAACTCTTTAAAAGTCCTGAACTTTTCCTCCCCTCCCCCTCTAATAGAGCAGTAATGCTGTGGATTATTTCATAATCTGAAGTGGTTCCTCTTCTGAAGTTTTACAAGTCCTATAATAGAGGAGTCCCATGACTGGGACTCTGCGGCTGGTCACACGGGATGCTTTTGGTTGTTGTCCTGATGCTGTAGAGTTACACCGGGAGGATAGTGACCGGGCGGTATTAGAACATGTGTGATATATGTGACTGCTGGATACAAGTTATGTTCAGTGTGCGGCAGAGGCTGGGGATGCTACATTGTTATTTTGGCTGGAGGGGAGCTGGGCTGGGTGATCCTGTATCTGTTGGGGATCATTGTAGATCCACCCACCCTCAGAGCCGGAGTCATGTGACTCGATCCCCACACTTGGATTGGATGCTTTAGACTTTTGGAGGTGAGTTCTCCTTTTGCTATTTAAAACAGTTTGAATCTTGCTTTGGAGTAGAAGGTTTATTAGAAGATGTCAAAATCCCCTCCTGTAGGACCTTATAGAGCCGCGCCGACCAGAGAGCTTCAGGAATGGCTGGGGTGTCCTGATCATTGGTCAGCGATGCTGCTTCTACTTTATGACTATTTTTGGACAGTCCGCCCCTGTTATAGGTGACGGGTACATCACTGCATGTCCTGAATTAGTCTGTGCCGCGCCGTCTCCATAAATGATCCCTTCACCCAATAGGTGGAACTGATTGCTTTTTTGTTCGTCTGTCGGTTTTGCTTTATTTTAATGTAGTATTAATAACGGTTATTTTTAAGAAAAGGACAAGAATCTTCACTGTGAAAATGGTTTCTGGATACAAGTAACTCCAATATAATGTATTTACACTCCTTCCAGGGAATGTGATGTGCAGCCGGGGGCAGTAACATTGGCGCAGTCCCTCCATGAGTGCCACCGTGTCGGAAGCCTCCAGCCATGTTCTGGCAGAATTTGACTCTCTTGACCCTTTGCTGTCAGCTCTGCGCTTAGACTCCAGCAGATTGAAGGTATTACACTATGAGCATCCAGGAAGGGGTGTGTATATATATATATATATATGTGTATTATGCATGCTGATGACACCCAGCTATACACGTCCTCCCGTGACATCACAGCAACATTCCACTAGAACGCCACCAACTGTCTGTCCGCTGTCTCTAACACCATGTCCTCTCTCTACCTAAAACTAAACCTCTCTAAAACTGACCTCCTGGTATTTCCACCCTCCACTAACCGACCTCCTCCTGACATCTCCATCTCAGTGTGTGGCACCATAACTCCCAGCACACCTGCTGCCTTGGGGTCAGATCCGACTCTGATCTCTCCTTTACCCCCTACATCCAATCTCTGGCCCAAACATGTCAGCTGTACCTCAAGAACATCGCAAGAATCCGCTCTTTTCTCACCGTGGAGACGCTAAAAACGCTTACTGTTGCCCTCATCCACTCCCGGCTCAATTATTGCAACTCGTTGCTGACCGGCCTCCCCCGCAGCAGACTCTACCCCCTCCAATCCATCCTGAATGCAGCAGCCAGGCTCATCCTCCTGACCAGCCGCTACTCGGACGCCTCTGCCCTGTGCCGGTCACTGCATTCACAGCGCAGCGCCGCCCTACATTGTATCCCTCATCCACAGCACCGTGCCGCCCTACATTGTATCCCTCATCCACAGCACCGCACCGCCCTACATTGTATCCCTCATCCACAGTGCAGCGCCGCCCTACATTGTATCCCTCATCCACAGCACCGTGCCGCCCTACATTGTATCCCTCATCCACAGCACCGTGTCAGCCAACATTGTATCCCTCATCCACAGCACAGCGCCCCCTACATTGTATCCCTCATCCACAGCCCCGCGCCGCCTTACATTGTATCCCTCATCCACAGCACAGCACCGCCCTACATTGTATCCCTCATCCACAGCACCGCGCCGCCCTACATTGTATCCCTCATCCACAGCACAGTGCCCCCTACATTGTATCCTTCATCCACAGCGTCGCCCTACATTGTATCCCTCATCCACAGCGCAGCGCCACCCTACATTGTATCCCTCATCCACAGCGCCGCGCCGCCCTACGTTGTATCCCTCATCTACAGCACCGTGCCGCCCTACATTGTACCTCTCATCCACAGCACCGTGCCACCCTACATTGTATCCCTCATCCACAGCACAGCACCGCCCTACATTGTATCCCTCATCCACAGCACCGCGCCGCCCTACATTGTATCCCTCATCCACAGCACAGCGCCGCCCTACATTGTATCCCTCATCCACAGCACAGCGCCGCCCTACATTGTATCCCTCATCCACAGCGCAGCGCTGCCCTACATTGTATCCCTCATCCACAGCACCGTCCTACATTGTATCTCTCATCCACAGCACAGCACCGCCCTACATTGTATCCCTCATCCACAGCACAGCACCGCCCTACATTGTATCCCTCATCCACAGCGCCGCCCTACGTTGTATCTCTCATCCACAGCACAGCCCCACCCTACATTGTATCCCTCATCCACAGCACCGCGCCGCCTTACATTGTATCCCTCATCCACAGTACCGCGCCGCCTTACATTGTATCCCTCATCCACAGTGCAGCACCCCCTACATTGTATCCCTCATCCACAGCACCGCGCCGCCCTACATTGTATCCCTCATCCACAGCACCGCGCCGCCCTACATTGTATCCCTCATCCACAACACCGTGCCACCCTACATTGTATCCCTCATCCACAGCACCGCACCGCCCTACATTGTATCCCTCATCCACAGCGCAGCACCACCCTACATTGTATCCCTCATCCACAGCACCGCACCGCCCTACATTGTATCCCTCATCCACAGCGCAGCGCCACCCTACATTGTATCCCTCATCCACAGCGCAGCGCCACCCTACATTGTATCCCTCATCCACAGCACCGCGCCACCCTACATTGTATCCCTCATCCACAGCGCAGCGCCACCCTACATTGTATCCCTCATCCACAGCGCAGCGCCACCCTACATTGTATCCCTCATCCACAGCACCGCGCCACCTTACATTGTATCCCTCATCCACAACACCGTGCCACCCTACGTTGTATTCCTCATCTCAATCCATCACCCAGTCCACGCTCTCCGCTCTGCTAATGAAACCAGACTGCACGCTCCTTTAATTCAAACCTCTCATTCCCGCCTCCAAGACTTCTCCAGAGCAGCACCGGTCCTCTGGAACACGCTACCAAAAATATCCAGGCAATCCTTGACACACAATACTTCGGGCGTGCCGTGTGCGTGGGGTCTGGCGGGCGGCGCTTCCCCCCCGTGCGCGTGGGGTCTGGCGGACGGGCGGCGCTCCCCCCCCCCCGTGTGCGTGGGGTCTGGCGGACGGGCGGCGCTCCCCCCCGTGTGCGTGGGGTGTGACGCGCTGTTTGTGTTTGCAGTGTACGTGTTTGGCCGTGTCCAGAAGATGGCTGGCTCTTGGGAGCTCCGGCGGCGGGCTGAACCTCATCCAGAGGGACGGTTGGAAACAGCGGCTTTTCCTCACCCACAAGGTACACGGGGGTCTGTATTTTTGGGGCTTCTCGGGTCTGCAGACATTTTGTTATAACACAATCCGGCCAGTAATGTTTTTTACTCTTTTTGCGGTTCCAGGAGGGCGCCATATCCAGGGTCACCTGCTGCCCCCATGATGACGACCTTGTGGCGGTGGCGACCAGGTACAACACAACCAGTGAAGGATCATTTGGCCAATTTACTAATATAGTTTTGTTTTTCCTGCGATTCATTTTCAAAAAGTCTGCTTGCTGTCAGTGAATAGAACATCCAAGTTTGCATCCAGACACCAAGTCTTACCTCTTGATATTTGCGTGGCGCGCTGTGGTTCTTACTGTATACATGCATTTTAGCACTTGTGTGAAATCACGCGAATGCCTTTAAAGCCGCGCCCAAGAAACTCCCATCAGACAGCGAGCGGCCGCCGAGAATCAGACAATCAGCTTGTAAATGCGCAACTGAAACATGAGATCCGTTAGACCGTTGTAGAACTCTTCACTTTATTCACGTCATTCCTAGCAGTCTGGACTTTCCCTTTGCGGGGACTTTGGGGTTTTCCGGGACTAATTTATTACTTTAGCATGGGTGATCAGTGGCGTCTGCCACTCATGACCCCCGATGACCAGCTGCCTGAAGAGCTCGCAGCGTGGCATCAGTCACATGACCTGAGAGCAACTCATCTGAGCTGCCATACCAGTGACCACCATTATATAGCGTACGGCGCTGTGCTTGGTAAGGCAGTGGCGCTCACTTCAAACAGCTTGTCACGGGCAACCAACCCCCACTGATCAACAACTGAGGACGGCTCATCAACAGCTTGACTCCTCTGGGGGGCGCTGTGTTGTATTGCCTTTTGTAGGATTGTGCCTAATATACGCTATGAAGCCTTATAGAGATTCTGGGCTTGTGATATACAAGAATCTCCGTCCTCTCCTCTGCCTGTATTGGCTGATAACAGAGAGCACCACGTGATAAGTTACAGCTGATTGGATTTAGTGTCCTTCGCTCCACTTTGACACTTTGGCTCCATTCCTGCAGTCAGGGAATCGTAGTCGTCTGGGAACTAAACCAGGAACGTCGTGGGAAACCGGAGCGGATATACGTGTCCTCTGAGCACAAGGGACGCAAAGTGACTGCCCTCTGCTGGGACTCTGCGGTACTGCGGGTGTTTGTCGGCGACCATGTGGGCAAAGTGTCTGCCATCAAATTAAACTCTTCCAAGCAAGGGAAGGTGAGAACAAAACCGCCTGATAACCTGCAATGGCCATTCATGTATGTGGGTCTGATAATCCGGCGTCCGTTACCTCCATAGATGCCGGATTAATGGACCTTTACTGGATGCTTTTCTTTTGCTCTATTAAGGTGACCAGATTTTCCCAGGGCCAAAGCTGGACACTGGGGTGGTGGTCAGGGGGGTTGGGCAAAGGGGTGTGGTCGGGGGGGGGGGCTGGACACTGGGGTGGTGGTCAGGGGGCTGGACACTGGGGGGGGTGGTCAGGGGGCTGGACACTGGGGGGGGTGGTCAGGGGGCTGGACACTGGGGGGGGTGGTCAGGGGGCTGGACACTGGGGGGGGTGGTCAGGGGGCTGGACACTGGGGGGGGTGGTCAGGGGGCTGGACACTGGGGGGGGTGGTCAGGGGGCTGGACACTGGGGGGGGGTGGTCAGGGGGCTGGACACTGGGGGGGGTGGTCAGGGGGCTGGACACTGGGGCGGGTGGTCAGGGGGCTGGACACTGGGGCGGGTGGTCAGGGGGCTGGACACTGGGGGGGGGTGGTCAGGGGGCTGGACACGGGGGGGGGTGGTCGGGGGGCTGGACACTGGGGGGGGTGGTCGGGGGGCTGGACACTGGGGGGGGTGGTCGGGGGGCTGGACACTGGGGGGGTGGTCGGGGGGCTGGACACTGGGGGGGTGGTCGGGGGGCTGGACACTGGGGCGGTGGTCGGGGGGCTGGACACTGGGGCGGGGTGGTATGGATTTTACCTCTGTCGTTCTAAAAAGTACAGGGAGCAAATTCTGCAGCATTTCTGCATCCAAAAAACAGTCAGAATCCGCCCCATCAGTACCCGCAGCTGATCTCATACAATTCGGCGCTCCCCTCACCTCCTCCGAAGGCTTCCTGCTGTCAGCGCCCCTGGCTTCCGGTTCCCAGAGGTCTGGTCAGATGTGGCGCCGCTGATCAGGTAAGGCATTACCGGCCACTGGGAACCGGACGCCGGGGAGCGCTGACAGCAGGAAGCCTTCGGAGGAGGTGAGGGGAGCCCCGCATAGTATGAGGTCAGCTGCGGGTACTGATGGTGCGGATTCTGGGATTCTGACAGTTTTTTTGGATGTAGAAATGCTGCGGAATTTGCCATGGAAAGTTATGTTGTGGACGTTCCGCAGCATTTCCACCGCGTGTAAACATACCGTAAGTCAGCTAGAGGTGTGCTGCACCGAGCAGAGCGGCCTTAGTAGTAATGGTGACCCCCCACAGGTACCCCGGTAGTGATGGTAACCCCCCCCCCCCCCCCAGGGGCACCAGTAGTGATGGTGAACCCCCCCAGGGGCCCCAGTAGTGATGGTGAACCCCCCAGGGGCCCCAGGAGCTAATGGTGGCCCCAGTAGAAATTTTACCACTGGGGCTGATATAAGGAACACTATTACTAATAGTGTACCCTATATTGACCCCAGAAGTAAGTGACTCCTACAGTACTAATAGTTTCCCCCTGAAACAGATATACTTGCCTTCTCCTGCTCTTCAGAGCGCTGCTGCTCCCTTTCTCGGTGCTGCTGCGGGCAGAGGTGTGTGCGCCGACCGTCTACTTGCGTGGAACCAATGAGGTCAGGGGAGGAAGATCCTGGATGCACCCCTCTGCCGTCAGTGTGTGTATCTGGCAGCAGCACCACTGAGTGATTACCAGCCGGGGAGCTGCGGCATCCACCTTCAAGGTGACCCTGCACCCCGAAAGCGGGACAAATGGCTGTCCGGCTTGAGACCCTGGGGAAAGCGGGACACGGGGTCCTAAAGCGGGACGTCTGGTCACCTTAGCTCTATAACTTCCTGCCTTGAAGGGCAGCTGCACCCTGCTGGCACTAAAATATATGTGGAGGTGAAGGCTTCTGGGTAATACTGAGCTGCTATATAGTTTCAATGTTGGCTGCTTTGGCTCTGCTACATCAGAGTACAGCTATGATCAAGGACTCCATTAGATATCCGCTTCCTACTTTTCTCCAGAGGTTCCTGCTGCTATTTTTTTTCTTTGTCCCCCATGCTTTACACAGCAGCTCTGCTTGGTCAGATGAGCTGCTTTATACAAGCAGATGCTCAGCAGGAGGTTGGTGCATGGAGAGTTGACTTGTTTTGCAGCAAGGACTGGAGATTAAGGGGACCCTGGAGCCCCTCTCGTGCCTTTTAATGCTATCTTAACTCTTTCCTGCCCAGGCCGCCGCTGCTTTTGTGATGTTCCCGGTTCAGATAATCACCAGCGTGGACTCCCGTGTGGTGCAGCTGGATTATATGGACGGCCGTCTGCTCATCTCCTCCCTGACCCGCTCCTATCTGTGTGACACTGAGAGGTGAGGAGTGAGGGTGCCCCCTCATGGAAGGGCTGGGTAGTGGCAGATAGGGGCATTGATGGAGATGGTGATTTGGATACAATCTTTATCTGTCATCTAGGGAGAAGTTCTGGAAAATTGGGAACAAGGAGAGAGATGGCGAATACGGGGCCTGCTTCTTCCCAGGAGGGCGGAGCTCCGGGGTCCAGCAGCCGCTCATATACTGCGCCCGGCCCGGGTCCAGGATGTGGGAAGTGAACTTTGAAGGAGAAGTGCAAAGTACTCACCAGTTCAAGCAGCTCCTGTCCGCTCCCCCTCTGCCGATCATCAACACGCGGTAATTAACGATCTCCTTCTGATTTTGGTCGCCGTTAATAACTCGTCGCTGTTATTACACATTTATAGGTTTCCTCAGAGGTAAATTCTCCAGGACTCTCAATAGAGCATGAGTCCTGTGACAGCTACTGGCATCTACCACTGGGGGGCATGATTGCACAGGTGTTTATATCGCTCCTATTAACTTCAATGAAAGCTGTAAAGGCATGTAGGCAGTGAGCTCCCCCTACTGGTGGCTGCGCAGATTTGCATACACAGAGATTCTCCTAGTGGTGGCTGTATATATATCTGTAGGTAGGGGGCTCCCCCCTCCTGGTGGTGGCTGTATATATAGCTGTAGGTAGGGGGCTCCCCCCTCCTGGTGGTGGCTGTATATATAGCTGTAGGTAGGGGGCTCCCCCCTCCTGGTGGTGGCTGTATATATAGCTGTAGGTAGGGGGCTCCCCCCTCCTGGTGGTGGCTGTATATATAGCTGTAGGTAGGGGGCTCCCCCCTCCTGGTGGTGGCTGTATATATAGCTGTAGGTAGGGGGCTCCCCCCTCCTGGTGGGGGCTGTATATATAGCTGTAGGTAGGGGGCTCCCCCCTCCTGGTGGTGGCTGTATATATAGCTGTAGGTAGGGGGCTCCCCCCTCCTGGTGGTGGCTGTATATATAGCTGTAGGTAGGGGGCTCCCCCCTCCTGGTGGTGGCTGTATATATAGCTTTAGCTAGGGGGCTCCCCCCTCCTGGTGGTGGCTGTATATATAGCTGTAGGTAGGGGGCTCCCCCCTCCTGGTGGTGGCTGTATATATAGCTGTAGGTAGGGGGCTCCCCCCTCCTGGTGGTGGCTGTGTATATAGCTGTAGGTAGGGGGCTCCCCCCTCGTGGTGGTGGCTGTGTATATAGCTGTAGGTAGGGGGCTCCCCCCTCGTGGTGGTGGCTGTGTATATAGCTGTAGGTAGGGGGCTCCCCCCTCGTGGTGGTGGCTGTGTATATAGCTGTAGCTAGGGGGCTCCCCCCTCGTGGTGGTGGCTGTGTATATAGCTGTAGCTAGGGGGCTCCCCCCTCCTGGTGGTGGCTGTGTATATAGCTGTAGGTAGGGGGCTCCCCCCTCGTGGTGGTGGCTGTGTATATAGCTGTAGGTAGGGGGCTCCCCCCTCGTGGTGGTGGCTGTGTATATAGCTGTAGGTAGGGGGCTCCCCCCTCGTGGTGGTGGCTGTGTATATAGCTGTAGGTAGGGGGCTCCCCCCTCGTGGTGGTGGCTGTGTATATAGCTGTAGGTAGGGGGCTCCCCCCTCGTGGTGGTGGCTGTGTATATAGCTGTAGGTAGGGGGCTCCCCCCTCGTGGTGGTGGCTGTGTATATAGCTGTAGGTAGGGGGCTCCCCCCTCGTGGTGGTGGCTGTGTATATAGCTGTAGGTAGGGGGCTCCCCCCTCGTGGTGGTGGCTGTCTATATAGCTGTAGGTAGGGGGCTCCCCCCTCGTGGTGGTGGCTGTCTATATAGCTGTAGGTAGGGGGCTCCCCCCTCGTGGTGGTGGCTGTCTATATAGCTGTAGGTAGGGGGCTCCCCCCTCGTGGTGGTGGCTGTCTATATAGCTGTAGGTAGGGGGCTCCCCCCTCGTGGTGGTGGCTGTCTATATAGCTGTAGGTAGGGGGCTCCCCCCTCGTGGTGGTGGCTGTCTATATAGCTGTAGGTAGGGGGCTCCCCCCTCGTGGTGGTGGCTGTCTATATAGCTGTAGGTAGGGGGCTCCCCCCTCGTGGTGGTGGCTGTGTATATAGCTGTAGGTAGGGGGCTCCCCCCTCGTGGTGGTGGCTGTGTATATAGCTGTAGGTAGGGGGCTCCCCCCTCGTGGTGGTGGCTGTGTATATAGCTGTAGGTAGGGGGCTCCCCCCTCGTGGTGGTGGCTGTGTATATAGCTGTAGGTAGGGGGCTCCCCCCTCGTGGTGGTGGCTGTGTATATAGCTGTAGGTAGGGGGCTCCCCCCTCGTGGTGGTGGCTGTGTATATAGCTGTAGGTAGGGGGCTCCCCCCTCGTGGTGGTGGCTGTGTATATAGCTGTAGGTAGGGGGCTCCCCCCTCGTGGTGGTGGCTGTGTATATAGCTGTAGGTAGGGGGCTCCCCCCTCGTGGTGGTGGCTGTGTATATAGCTGTAGGTAGGGGGCTCCCCCCTCGTGGTGGTGGCTGTGTATATAGCTGTAGGTAGGGGGCTCCCCCCTCGTGGTGGTGGCTGTGTATATAGCTGTAGGTAGGGGGCTCCCCCCTCGTGGTGGTGGCTGTGTATATAGCTGTAGGTAGGGGGCTCCCCCCTCGTGGTGGTGGCTGTGTATATAGCTGTAGGTAGGGGGCTCCCCCCTCGTGGTGGTGGCTGTGTATATAGCTGTAGGTAGGGGGCTCCCCCCTCGTGGTGGTGGCTGTGTATATAGCTGTAGGTAGGGGGCTCCCCCCTCGTGGTGGTGGCTGTGTATATAGCTGTAGGTAGGGGGCTCCCCCCTCGTGGTGGTGGCTGTGTATATAGCTGTAGGTAGGGGGCTCCCCCCTCGTGGTGGTGGCTGTGTATATAGCTGTAGGTAGGGGGCTCCCCCCTCGTGGTGGTGGCTGTGTATATAGCTGTAGGTAGGGGGCTCCCCCCTCGTGGTGGTGGCTGTGTATATAGCTGTAGGTAGGGGGCTCCCCCCTCGTGGTGGTGGCTGTGTATATAGCTGTAGGTAGGGGGCTCCCCCCTCGTGGTGGTGGCTGTGTATATAGCTGTAGGTAGGGGGCTCCCCCCTCGTGGTGGTGGCTGTGTATATAGCTGTAGGTAGGGGGCTCCCCCCTCGTGGTGGTGGCTGTGTATATAGCTGTAGGTAGGGGGCTCCCCCCTCGTGGTGGTGGCTGTGTATATAGCTGTAGGTAGGGGGCTCCCCCCTCGTGGTGGTGGCTGTGTATATAGCTGTAGGTAGGGGGCTCCCCCCTCGTGGTGGTGGCTGTGTATATAGCTGTAGGTAGGGGGCTCCCCCCTCGTGGTGGTGGCTGTGTATATAGCTGTAGGTAGGGGGCTCCCCCCTCGTGGTGGTGGCTGTGTATATAGCTGTAGGTAGGGGGCTCCCCCCTCGTGGTGGTGGCTGTGTATATAGCTGTAGGTAGGGGGCTCCCCCCTCGTGGTGGTGGCTGTGTATATAGCTGTAGGTAGGGGGCTCCCCCCTCGTGGTGGTGGCTGTGTATATAGCTGTAGGTAGGGGGCTCCCCCCTCGTGGTGGTGGCTGTGTATATAGCTGTAGGTAGGGGGCTCCCCCCTCGTGGTGGTGGCTGTCTATATAGCTGTAGGTAGGGGGCTCCCCCCTCGTGGTGGTGGCTGTCTATATAGCTGTAGGTAGGGGGCTCCCCCCTCGTGGTGGTGGCTGTCTATATAGCTGTAGGTAGGGGGCTCCCCCCTCGTGGTGGTGGCTGTCTATATAGCTGTAGGTAGGGGGCTCCCCCCTCGTGGTGGTGGCTGTGTATATAGCTGTAGGTAGGGGGCTCCCCCCTCGTGGTGGTGGCTGTGTATATAGCTGTAGGTAGGGGGCTCCCCCCTCGTGGTGGTGGCTGTGTATATAGCTGTAGGTAGGGGGCTCCCCCCTCGTGGTGGTGGCTGTGTATATAGCTGTAGGTAGGGGGCTCCCCCCTCGTGGTGGTGGCTGTGTATATAGCTGTAGGTAGGGGGCTCCCCCCTCGTGGTGGTGGCTGTGTATATAGCTGTAGGTAGGGGGCTCCCCCCTCGTGGTGGTGGCTGTGTATATAGCTGTAGGTAGGGGGCTCCCCCCTCGTGGTGGTGGCTGTGTATATAGCTGTAGGTAGGGGGCTCCCCCCTCGTGGTGGTGGCTGTGTATATAGCTGTAGGTAGGGGGCTCCCCCCTCGTGGTGGTGGCTGTGTATATAGCTGTAGGTAGGGGGCTCCCCCCTCGTGGTGGTGGCTGTGTATATAGCTGTAGGTAGGGGGCTCCCCCCTCGTGGTGGTGGCTGTGTATATAGCTGTAGGTAGGGGGCTCCCCCCTCGTGGTGGTGGCTGTGTATATAGCTGTAGGTAGGGGGCTCCCCCCTCGTGGTGGTGGCTGTGTATATAGCTGTAGGTAGGGGGCTCCCCCCTCGTGGTGGTGGCTGTGTATATAGCTGTAGGTAGGGGGCTCCCCCCTCGTGGTGGTGGCTGTGTATATAGCTGTAGGTAGGGGGCTCCCCCCTCGTGGTGGTGGCTGTGTATATAGCTGTAGGTAGGGGGCTCCCCCCTCGTGGTGGTGGCTGTGTATATAGCTGTAGGTAGGGGGCTCCCCCCTCGTGGTGGTGGCTGTGTATATAGCTGTAGGTAGGGGGCTCCCCCCTCGTGGTGGTGGCTGTGTATATAGCTGTAGGTAGGGGGCTCCCCCCTCGTGGTGGTGGCTGTGTATATAGCTGTAGGTAGGGGGCTCCCCCCTCCTGGTGGTGGCTGCCAGAATGCAGCACTTTTCCCATTTCCTGCTATGGTTGTGTAGCGGGGAGGGCGGCTCCTGGTTATGGCGTCGGTCTTCCGGACTGTATGATTAGACTTGTTTCTGCCCCTACAGGTCGGACCCCCAGTATGACTCCTCGCCGGGTCCCCCTCAGTCTGTGGCATTCCCCAAGCTCCTGTATGTCAGGTGAGGAGGTTTTCCTCGTCCTCTGGAGCGGATTATGATAACAGTACTAACATGTCGTTGTCTTGGCAGTGATCACAGCGTCCTCACCTGGACGGACCGCGCCGTCTACGTGTTCATCCCCCAGAATGTCCAGGTTCTGCTGTGGAGTCACATTAGAGGTAGGTGCCCGCTATGATGATGAGTAATGCGGTACTTACTAGTCCGGCACACCTCTTACTGCCTGACTGTCGTCCCCTTCACAGTCTCTGAATTAGAGGGGCCGCTAGCAACCAATCAGAAATCAGCTGACACATACTGCTGAGGTAAAGTGAAAGCTGCGCTGTGATTGGTTGCTATGGGCAACAAGGACGCTTACTGTTCCTCCAGGCCTCATTTTTACCAGATGTGTAATAGAAGAGTCGCCCCGAGCTGAGAATGTAAAATTATTATTCTGTTAGTTACATCAGTGAATCTCGCAAGGACCGCAACGTTCACGAATACTATATACACTGACTGCCCCTTATCAGAGCCCCCGGCCCTCTCACGATTGGCGCCCCCTGTATGGTAATTCTCCCCGTGACCCCGGAGTGCGGCATATCATTATGGGACAAGTTTTCCGCGGATCGATTTCAGTGTGAATCCACATTGGATGGAAAATCCAGCGATCGCAGCGACTTCCAACGAGGCCGGTCATCGGTGCTAGACTAGCCGGGGGCTCACTGCCAACTGCGGGGGTGTCTCATGTAACTGTGTGGAGAGTATACAGAGAATGGCGCGATCGAGGAGAAAATCCAGCGAGAGGAAATCCTGCGGACGGAAACAACTCATCACTGAAAGGGGTCGGAGGAGGATGTCAGGAATCGCTCTGACCAACAGGCTGCACAGTCAGCTGAATACAACGCTGGAGCTCCACCTAACGTGTCCGAACGCACAACTCGCCGTTCCACCGCACGGATGGGATAACAGCGGACGACCAGTTCCAGCGCCATTGTGTCTAAGAGAAACAGGAAGACTCCAGCGGGCAAAAGAGCGCAAAACTTGTATCACTGAGCAGCAGAGAAACATCCCCCGGTCAGATGGGTCCAGATTTCTGTTGCTGATGGGAGGTCAGAATTTGGCACAAGCAGCATGAATCGCTGACCCCTTCCTGTCAGCTGGTCAGAACATGTCAGCACCGCAATCTAATCTCCAGCAGCTACAAATAGCTTCCTGTCCGCAGGGGCCGATATTCCTGCAGGACCATTTCATCACCGAGTGGAGTCTACACCGCGAGGAATCGCTGCAGGTTCTGAAGGCCAAAGAATCCAACCCAAATAGATGGGGGTCTCTAATAAAGGGACGGTCGGTGTAGATAGTGATGGATTCCCTTTTTAGATGCACAGGGTGGATCTAGAACGTTCCGGACCCCATAGCAATGCAATGAATGAGCAGAGAGCGGCCCGTGGGGCTCCTTGGGTTTGGGATGTATCTTACTATGTGACCCTTATAGCTGCGCCATTGTTGTGCCTCATTAGGCAGAGGGGCCATTTGGTCTGTTTTGGGTGTCGGCCATCTTTGCCCGCAGTGTAAGCAGGCTCCTCCCTCTGCAGGTATCCAGGATATATCCGTCTACAAGAATGAACTCTTCTGCCTCCACGCGGATGGGAAGATCTCGCACCTCTCTCTGCTCCCCGTGGACCGATGTGTGGAGCGCCTCATGAAGCGGAGCCTGTGGGACCTGGCGGTCCGAGTCTGCCATATATTCCAAAACGCCATAGTTACCAGCAAGGTGAGTGAGGGTCCGCGTCCGCACAGCGATGTCTGTGGGTGGGCCGCGTGTAACCGCTGTTCTGTCATCCAGGCCCGGAAGGTGCTGCCCATAGACAAGCTGGAACACCTGAAGGCTCAGCTGGACCTGGTGGTGCAGGCAGACCTGATGGCTGTCATGGAGGAGCTCCTGGCCCGAGCGGAGCCGCTGGACTCAGCCTGCAGCAGCCGAAGGAGCAGCATCTCGTCTCATGTAAGCATGGCGGATAGAGAGCGACCGCCGCTGCAGCACCACTTACGGGGCATCCCCACCTTTACCGCATGCAATAAATGCTGCTTCGTTTGCACCTTGCATGTAGCATTAACCCCTTAGTGACGGCCAATATGTCTTTTATTCACGGCGGTCACCAACGGGCTTTAAACCTGCACATACATCTTTTTAAGGCGTTGGCTCGGCTGACTGACAGCCCGACTCCTGCTCTAACCACCAGGAGCACCAAAACCTCAGATCCCGGGGGGACGGGTGGGGAGGGGGTCCTCCATTGGTATTTTTCAGTGCGATCACAAGATACCAATGGGTTCTCATGGCAGCCGAAAGCCTGACAAAAACCTCCATGTCTGCCGTGTAACTCAGCCTGCAAGGTCCCGCCTCCGGCAGAGTCCACTAGGCGTGGTAGAATGTACTACATAAGTACTGCAGTGTACTAGCACTATCAAGTCCGCTTCAGGGACTAAAAGATTGGGTTAAAACTAATTTAAAAACAATCCAGTTTAAAAAAAAACAAAACATTTTTCTCCACAAAAATAATTTTTTTACCCATATAAAGAAAAATCACTTAGTGAATTTTATAAAGTAACGCAGAATTCCTTTTTTTTTTTTTTTTTTTTCTAAGCCTCTCGAATAATGCAATAAAAAGCAACCCAAAAGTCAGGTTGTAAAAACTACAACTCTTCCCGCAAAAATCAGGCCTCACAGCTCCACCGCCGGGGCCAAGTTCAGGGCCTGAGAAGGTGGAGATGCCGGCAGGAGCTTTTTCTTTAAAAACTGTTTTTTTTTTTTGTTTTTTTTTTTGTTCTATAGTAGTAAAAATATTTTTATAAACCATAAACTGCAGGATCCGGTTCTGTTTAGAGACCTTCTCCCTGGCGCCACATAGATCTGCAAGGGAGCTGCGTGCATAAAACGGTAGCAGGTTTATATGCTGTGGGCCACTCTCAGTGAAACGTCGTGATTTTTATCGGCGTATTCAACAGCGTTTTTTACCGCGCCCCATCATTGTGATGGGTGATGAATTGTGTTTAAAAAGCATGAAGACGAGCCAAAATACAGCAGACAGCGCTTGAAAATCGCAGCGTTACAAAACACCGCGTTGGGACGTAGATCTGCGACGCCCCATTGACATAAATGGGAGCGTTAGACTGCGATCGGCACAGCAAAAAAGCGCATGTGTGAGAGTGGCCGTCGGCGGCCTGCACACGGCGCTAACATCACACAAGCTTTGCGCACTTTGAGACGCACAAATATGATCCCCATTTTTCAGAATGGGGTCAATAAGGGAGATGGAATACAACCATTTTATTGCATCTCCCTTATTTGCATATTACCCAGAGGAGCGTGCGTGGCCATCGGAGTCTCCTCACCATCTAGGTGCTCTCCCTGAGGAGAACAGATAGCGTTTCTGACCTCTGAATGGGGTCATACACATGAGCAAAGTTTTCCAGCATGCGACCGCAATGCGATGTGGGAAACCAATCACGCATGTTCTATCTCCCTGCGAGATCTCGCATCGTATGACAGCAGCATCAGCCCCACTGAAAGCAATGGGAGAGCCCTGCAATCCGCCGCGGCGACAGCCGGAGGATTGCTTCTTCCGCGAGGTGATAGGAGGCTGTTGTGCCATGAAGACTCCTCGCATCCACGGGGATTTGACATGGTGGGGAGCGCAATATGGGCGCGGGATTCACGGCCCGTGTAACGTGAGCCTAATGGGGGTGGCGCTGATGTAACGGTCTGTTCAGACGGTGGAATCCAATGCAGAGTTTTCGGCACAGACTCCGCCTCTAAAAGCCGCGGCAGATATCCGCAGGTAAGCTATGAGTTTTCGCTGTTATTTACGCGCGGACGGAATGCTGCGAATGGGCAGAATCCACTGCGGGATACCCTCCTTGATTCCGTTTTAAGAAGGGCCCGCTGCCTCGCAGGGCTTATTAACTCCGGCGTCTTCTGTGTGAACGCTGCGCCGGGGTCGTACTGATCTCACCGCTTCTCCTCACACGAGCGTTCGTTTACTTGGACGGATTTTGCTGATGCGTGCGGTGATCGCCACGGCTTCGCTGCGGATTCCTGCGGCAGCTCTTGGAGGTTAAAAAATCTGCGTCTGATTCCGCCATCTGAAGGTACTCTTGGTTTGGCGCGGCCCCCTAAGGCTACCAACACGCAGGCGAGCGCTGTCCTGATCAGATGATGGGTATTTGGGCATCGGTCTCCGTGATTTCACCTCGCTCCATCGCTTTACAGGAGAGTTTTAACGTGTTGGATTGTGGGATCTACCGGGTGATCAGTCGCAGGAACAGTCAGTCGGACGAAGACTCGGGCTCGCTGCACAGTCAGACCCTGTCGGAGGACGAGCGGCTGCGGGAGCTCTCGGGACATCCGGATGAGGAACAGGCAGACCTTGGTACGTTGGGATTGTATGTTGGAGTTAGACTGGATCCCGCTGCTAGAGGGCAGCACTGAGATCAGCGGCTCTTGGAATGCAGATCTGGATGTGACTGGAGTATAAGATGCCTTAACCCCTTAATGACACGGACCGCTGGATTTATTTTCCTTCTCCATTTTCGGTTTTTCCTTCTCTCAATTCAAAAGCTCATAACTTTTTCTTAGTTTTTCCCATCAGCGCCGCAGTCTGAGGCGGTTGGATTTTTTCAGTGGTGCTAGTAATGTACTGAAAAACTCCTTATACTAACTTTATTCTGTGAGTCCATACGGTTATGACCATACCAAATTGTCAGAGTTGTGTCATCTGTTTTTTTTTTTTTGTTTTTTTTTGTTTATGTATGTATGTACATAATATATTATATAATTTTTTTTTAATGTAAGTCCCCATGAGGGACTTGAACTTGCGATCATTTGATCACTCATACCACAGTATTACATTATACTGCATTTGGGACCCCTCAACAACGATGGCGGGATTTAAATGCTACTGTTAGTATTTAAAGGGTTAACAGCCGTGATCAGAATTAGCACTGTAAAGGGGTTAATATCAGTAAAAGCCCTAAAAACCCAGAGCTGCCCTAATTAATACACTTGGGAGTGTTACTCTCATCGTGTCTCTCCGGATTATTAGCGCCTTCCAGTTGTTGATTCTCACCCACCTTTTTGTTCCGCTTGCTTTGCCTGTATTTCATTGCATGTTCTGCTCATCAGACTCCGCCTCTCATGCCTCTGTGAATATGGAGAGCGATCGGACTGAGCCCCTCCTACCATTTAACATCTCATTACCATTCCGCTCCACCTCACCCCGTGTGTCTCTTCAAGCAGTGAAAGAAAGGTAATGCAGGGGTTAATCACACCTGAGGCCCCAAATCTGTCAGATTAGAAATAAATGAAGAACTGGGTCACAAAATAAATTGCAGTACCCTTTGCTACCACTGGGTGTCCCCAACTATCATTGCAGTGATGGGATTTGTGGTTTACAGCTGGCAGGATTACTGTATACTCCAGTTAGTGCTGCAGCTTCAGTTCCGTAACTTTGTCCCATGGCGCCCCCTCCTGCCGGTGCTGCGCCTGTCTGTCCGCTTCACACACTGACGCCGGTTAGGGTGGGCGTTAATATGGACAGTGCATCAAATACAAGGATGGACAAGGCAACATCGTGTGCAGGAAGTGTTGTCATGACCACACAGGAGTTGAGGATCTGCGGGGTCTTAAAGGGCCCTTCATGGAAACCTCTGCCGCAGGTGGTTCTAGGGCATTCAGTACTATGTTAGGGGTGCAGCAGGTCACCGCTGGGCTGATACTGCTTGTAGGGTTTTATTCCTTCTTCAGACCATAATTCCCTGATTTCCCCCAAACCCCTTAGTTTTCCATTTCCCGTACTAACGCCCCCCCCCCACTAACTGTCCCGGTTTCAGCGTTTCCAGCTTTGTTCGAAAAACCACGGAGAAAATTGGGACCCTCCACATGAGCCCTGAAATTAGGAGGAAGCTGGAGCCCACAGAAGAGGAGCGGCCCGCAGAAGCGTCAGCCGATGGGGTGACCCAGCCGGAGGAGGCGAGGACCGAGTGAGTCCAGGATGAGGCTGCAGGGATCGCAGGGAATGCAGGGAAAGGCGCAAAGCTTATTTTTGTCCTGTTTAATTTTATGCAAATTTTTGCACTCTTGAATTCTAGAATTGATCATCTGCAGCCGCCTGAAACCGCGGAGGACGGAATGCTACTAGGTGAACTGAAAGCTGCAACTATGGAGGCCCTGTGAGTACAATGAGCGCTTGTAACTGTAAATGTATGAGAAGCAAATGGTCATTTCCATAAAAACAGCTTGTTTTATTGGTCAAGAAATGAATTGCTATTGGCAGCAGGAAGTGGCTGGATTTATTCTCCAGAGCTGCACTCACTATTCTGCTGGTGGAGTCACTGTGTACATACATTACTTATCCTGTACTGATCCTGAGTTACACCCTGTATTATACTCCAGAGCAGCACTCACTATTCTGCTGCTGGAGTCACTGTGTACATACATTACTTATCCTGTACTGCTCCTGAGTTACATCCTGTATTATACTCCAGAGCTGCACTCACTATTCTGCTGGTGGAGTCACTGTGTATATACATTACTTATCCTGTACTGATCCTGAGTTACATCCTGTATTATACTCCAGAGCTGCACTCACTATTCTGCTGGTGGAGTCACTGTGTACATACATTACTTATCCTGTACTGCTCCTGAGTTACATCCTGTATTATACCCCAGAGCTGCACTCACTATTCTGCTGGTGGAGTCACTGTGTACATACATTACTTATCCTGTACTGCTCCTGAGTTACATCCTTTACTATACTCCAGAGCTGCACTCACTATTCTGCTGGTGGAGTCACTGTGTACATACATTACTTATCCTGTACTGCTCCTGAGTTACATCCTGTATTATACCCCAGAGCTGCACTCACTATTCTGCTGGTGGAGTCACTGTGTACATACATTACTTATCCTGTACTGATCCTGAGTTACATCCTGTATTATACTCCAGAGCTGCGCTCACTATTCTGCTGCTGGAGTCACTGTGTACATACATTACTTATCCTGTACTGATCCTCAGTTACATCCTGTATTATACCCCAGAGCTGCACTCACTATTCTGCTGGTGGAGTCTATGTGTACATACATTACTTATCCTGTACTGATCCTGAGTTACATCCTGTATTATACTCCAGAGCTGCACTCACTATTCTGCTGGTGGAGTCACTGTGTACATACATTACTTATCCTGTACGACCCTGAGTTACATCCTGTATTATACCCCAGAGCTGCACTCACTATTCTGCTGGTGGAGTCACTGTGTACATACATTACTTATCCTGTACTGATCCTGAGTTACATCCTGTATTATACTCCAGAGCTGCACTCACTATTCGGCTTGTGGACTAATCTATAATATGACTCTCATTCCTAGACTTAAAATCCAGGATCCTCAGGTGCTGTTTGACTTGGAGACCATGATGAACATCTTAAGGGTTTGGCTTGGACACCTTGAAAAATCTCTGTGGTCTAAAGATCATCCCAACCGTTGTCCAGCGGAGTCTCCCCCGGACTCTCTACAGTCATCTGCAGATGAGGGCGACCTCCACATGGACACCGCAGACAACCAAGAGAGCCTGGAGGTGGTGACCGCTCTCCACCCCACGTCAGATGGGGGTCTGGACTTCCAGCTTCAGGCTCCTGTCCTCCTAGAAGAGTCTTTGCGCCGGGATGTGTCTCGCCTCGCCATGATGTGTCTGGAGTTCAGAGTGTTTAGTCCTGAGGCTCCTTCATATATGGACGTCTCTGCTTGTCGCTTCATACAGAAGTACTTTTACCTTCTGGACTTCAAGAGGCTAAAACGCTGCATTGTACTGAGTTATGGAGACGCCCCCGGGGTCTGGAGCGCCTACCTGGAGGGACTGAAAGGTGAGGGGATCTACAGTACGTTGTTGTGTAGTAGCATCGGGGGGACGTGACGGCTGCTGGAGAATCAGGTGGATTCATAGTGAAGCAGCCTATACAACTGCCTCGGGGCCCGTGAAGAGTGAAGGGCCCCTAGTTGGGGTCTCAGTGACCCACCATGAGAACCAGGAACCCTACAAGCAACATAATGTTGGCATCTGAAAGGGAATCTGTGGTAGCCTGAACCAACTCCAAGAAGAAGTTCCTTCAGGGGTGAAGCTATATGGGGGTGCATAGGCCACAGTTGCACTCGGGCCCTTGTAGATGGTTGGGCCCAGTGCTGGCCTTAGCTGGCTCACCGCAAGGATTTTTTTTCATTTGGCACCTCCTTTATAAGAAAAAAAAGATATTGATTGCACTCATTGACAGCCTGCTGGTGAAGAAAGCAGCAGGATAGCAGCATACCAATACTAGTACAGCTTAGTGAATAAATACAGCACCAGAGCCAAGCTTACATCACATAAATACAGCACCATAGCCAAGCTTACATCACATAAATATAGCACCAGAGCCAAGCTTACATCACATAAATACAGCACCAGAGCCAAGCTTACATCACATAAATACAGCACCAGAGCCAAGCTTGCATCACATAAATACAGCACCAGAGCCAAGCTTACATCACATAAATACAGCACCAGAGCCAAGCTTACATCACGTAAATACAGCACCAGAGCCAAGCTTACATCACGTAAATACAGCACCAGAGCCAAGCTTACATCACGTAAATACAGCACCAGAGCCAAGCTTACATCACGTAAATACGGCACCAGAGCCAAGCTTACATCACGTAAATACAGCACCAGAGCCAAGCTTACATCACGTAAATACAGCACCAGAGCCAAGCTTGCATCACGTAAATACAGCACCAGAGCCAAGCTTGCATCACGTAAATACAGCACCAGAGCCAAGCTTGCATCACGTAAATACAGCACCAGAGCCAAGCTTGCATCACGTAAATACAGCACCAGAGCCAAGCTTGCATCACGTAAATACAGCACCAGAGCCAAGCTCATAGCAGTTTTTCCATCTTGCCTGAACAAGGGCGTGGCTTAAATTGTGCCAACATTTTGGTGCAATTTTCGGTGTAAACTAAGCCAACTAATAGGTAACCTAAACTTTTAACCTAGACAGTCTTAAAATTCAACCTACTATTCAAGAACACCAAAAGTGCAGGCCCTGGAGATTTAAAGGGCCTCTCCCACTAATGACCTGAATGTTGATCGCTGGGACCCCCTAGTGATTTTGATGACCAAGCACCCCAAGTGAATGGAGTAGCAGTGCGCATGTATGACCACGGCTCCATTCACTTCTGTGGGATGGAGAGCGATGCGCTCAACAGTCTTCCTCTGTCCCATAGAAATGAGTATAGTGATGGCCACCCTTCTGCCACTGCTCCAGTCACACGGCGGGCACAGATGCAACATTTACCCTGTCTTGTGGATGAGGGATAACTGTTGGTAGTAGGAGGGGCTCTTTGTTACCCCTCTCAGCGCCATACTGATTTCCACTCTGGGGCGCACCTCTAATATACCATGCAGAATGTATCTCCCCTTTAGTGTAGTCGGCACAAAGGTAGGTCACGTTTCGTAGGAAGCACATGACCAGCAAGCAGTTGACCACCAACATGAAGCTAGGAGTTCCGACATGATGACAGGAAGTTCTGTCCGCCAGACGGGGGATTGGAGATTTGTCCAACTGTTTCTATGGCTTTTTCTTGTTTCCAGAGGTGAGCAGGTCGGGAGCGGAGGCCGCGGCCATAGAGAAGGGTGACCTGGTGAGCGCCATCAAAGCGCTGAATAATATGGAGCCGTGGGACAGCCCTCTACTGCTGGCGCACGTGTCCAGGTACTTCATTAATGCGCTACAGAAGAGCACTCGGCTCCTGTTTAAATGGTGTCCAAAGTGTCACGTGCCAATAAGGTGTTGGTGGGCGTGTCCTAAACGGATTGGCGGAAGCATTGCGCTATAACGTGATATCGTACTTGTATCAGACAGCAGGTGCGCAGATATGATCTGTGACCAAACCAGCAGCAATACAGGGACGTGTACCCCGTTCCGGGTCCATCGGATGCCAAGTGTGGCGTACAAGTATCCAGTATGGCTCTCTAAGGACACAACCCTACTCCTGTCTCCACCTCTGGGAGGTTTCTTAAAGCGTCCCTCCAGTTTGGGGGCAAAATGCTGTCCCAGGACAAGAAGCGGAGTTGGGGGATATTACCTGCAGTTATTCTGTCATCCATCGGTTCCGGCCATCCAAGATGGCTAACACAATCTTCAGACTACCGACTTCCCAAGAGTGCATTGCTAGTATTAGACCACTAATGCGTCCCTCCAAACGTGCCCCTCTTTGGGAGGGACAATCCCTATTTATTTTTCCAGTCCCTCTGTCCGCCTTCAGGTCTTTAAAGGAGTTGACCATGAAAAAACTGTCAATAGTAGATGAGTATGGGTCTGCCACCGGGGACTCCCACTGATCAGCTGTTCTCTGGGCCAATGTGTTTGTGCACTGAGATGATCTTTACAGGAAGCAGACAGCTCTGTTCCAACTGCAGTGGCCAGGCTTGGTATTGCAGCCATTCACTTCAATGGGAACTTGACCTGTAATACCAAGCCTGGCTGCTGCAATGAGAACATGGCTGTCTGCAGAAATCAGGTCAGTACACAAGTGCACTGACCCAAGAAAACGGCTGATCTGCGGGGGTTCCAGGCGGCGGACCCCTGCTGACCTACTATAGATAGTCTTTCCTACGTATAAGCCATCAATAGTTTACAACTGGACAGCCCTTTTAAAGGGAGTCTCGCTATGTGGGCATGTAAGCCGCGCCCCACTACAATCTGCTTTTAGAAAAAAATAAAATAAAAGTAGGTCCTGCGCTTCTTAAAGGAGCAAGATTGATTAATTCAGAGAAGCGGTTTCATGACTTACACCCCCTGTCCTTTTCGGTCCCTGGATAGAATTTTGTTCTGATTGTTTTGTAATTCCAATGATAGAAATAATATGTGATGTTAAAGCAGAATGTTTCGCCTGTCCGTCGGGGCCACGCCCACCAACACATCATTGGCGCAAGACACTTTGTGAGGAGCTCTCCATAACCTGTTGAGCTACGACTAAGAACACCAGTATAAATGTCTCTGGGGTCTCCTATAATGTGGGGTTCGTATCTAACGGCATTTCCTAATTTGCGCCCTTCTGGGCTATCAGATGCTGCATTACAGGACTTGTACTTTACACACATTCCGTTATGGACCCAATTTCACTTGTTGCTTTTTTTTAGGATCTATGACAAGTTTGGCGAAGCGGCGGCGAGAGCCCTCATCAAGTTTTACCCGTCAGTCTTACCTGCGGACGTCGTACGGATCTGCAGGGACAATCCGGGACACTTTTTAGCATATCTGGATAATCTCATCAAGTCAAAACCGGAGGAACAGAGGTAGGAAGGAGACCTCCGGAAAAGACCAAGGATTGGGGGGCAATGTCCTTGTAAGGGGCGAGCAGTGATGTAATCTCCCGGTGTTGTAGGTTACCGCTACTACAGTCCCTTCTGCAGCCGGAATCTCTAAAGCTGGACTGGCTTCTTCTGGCCGTCACCCATGATGCACCTCACCCCACCATCACCGCTGACCCTGATGGAAACCCGAGGTGACTGGTTTTGGTGTTGTGTATTCTGTTCTGTCTGGACATTGTATGTTTTACATTCTGTGCCTGTTGCTCTCACATATGGCTTATCCTTCTGATGCCAAGTGGGCGATGATCTTGTTGGCACCACGTGACCTCCGCTGTACTATTACCTGATACTCCATAGATTGCTCCAGATAGATGCCCAGTTCATTCTGCTAGTTGAAGTACTCCTTTAAATGTAGAATCCTCAATAAGGCTTCTGGGTTCCCTCATGTGTCCAAATTAATTAGCCATGATCATTGGAGAAAGAACAAGAGACATCAAGTGTGTGAAGTCACCACTGTGCTCTTCCTGAGGAGCTAGCTCAGTGTTAAGTTTATTAATAGTGCAAAGTAGAACAAAGAAATGTGTAGTGGTCCAGGGGCATTACAGCAGTGTCCTCCTCCTCGGGATCAGCCAACAGTCCTAGTCCTTGGGGAAGGAGGGGGGGGGGGGGAGGGCACCTGAGTCATGCAAAGCAGCATCCTCCTTTTGGAAGCCTTGCATCCACTTCATCTGCCTAGCTCATTAATGATTTCTCTGCCCCTGTTTGGTCTCCTGGTTCTTGGGTACCGGTTCTCTTTCCAGCACTCGCCCACTTCCATTGTCAACTTCAAGTGAACCTTTATTCGATGATAGATTGATTTGAATGGATTTTGTCTCTGAGCGCTGGGGTGGCATACTCTAGAGGCAGAAAGACAGACGACCCTGCCTCTCTTGCTTGCTACTAGGCCCCGGCTTACCCTTGCAACACTCACTTCACACCAGCTTGGACTGGCTTACTCCTAATCCACCAGGGGTTGGCACCGCCCTAACTTCTATACCATTCCCTAGTTTCCAGGACAGTTGGGACTTTTGGTGCGTTGCCCCAGACACGGGTGGCCTCGCCCAGAGGGTACAGTATTTAAGCCAAATGTTGCTTACAACACACTTTAGAAAAGGACATTACAAAGTTTGTACACAGTATGACAATAAACCTCAGGGCCCGCACCACCCGCTCACACAATGACTGGAGACCACATCCCAAGCACTGAATACATATTAACATGTCCATACAGTAGCTACACTGATAAGAGTAAGGAATATGGATACAATGACTAGATATGGTGTCCACGAAACACTCATGCCCCCCCACCCCCCCCCAGGCCAAGGATCGTCTTATCTAGTATACGCCGCTTTACGAGATTCTGACTTAAGCTGGTTAATCAGGGGTTAATACAGTTTAACTTGGGTCCTTTCAGCACTTATACATGCTCCTGTGTCTCTCCTGATGCCATGTCTTCTCTTGTATTTTATACCACATGTGCCATTTATTGTCTAGGTGCGAAGTGTGCAAATGCTTTACTTGGCACCATGTGTATCACCTCACCTGTTGGCACGTTACGCTGACATATTAGTATTTACTTCAGGGCCCCGTGATGTCATATGTCAGTTACAGCCTCCCCTGGGGTTCCTAGGGTAGCAGGGACCCCCGTGTGACCGTGACCTCGGCGCCTCCTGTAGCTGCCGCTTCTCTGTTTGTAGTGTCATCTTGTACATAATCTTACCGCACTCCGTAGTTTAGGAGGCAGATATGACCCTTCAGAGCCACGGCGCCCCATAAGTGATGATATTCTCTGGCGCTTCTTCCCAGGCCGCGGTCGCACCTCTTCACGTGGGGATACGGGCAGCTCATATCGCTTCTGATTAAGCTGCCGTCTGACTTCGCAACCAAGGAGAAAATGCTGGAGATTTGTAAGACGTTTGGGTAAGAAGCTGAACGTACGTGTGTCCATACTAATGCTATAAATGTGGAAGGAACGCTGATACGCTTACACGGCTGAAGGGATTCTGATGAAATCTGTCAGGGAGACGGCGGCACCCTGAGGACATGGGCTGTGTTACATCCCGAAAATGTATGGCGTTCTCTAGGGAGCGATAAGACAGATGTATGTGGTGATGCCCAAGCGCACCTCCGCAGTATAATACCAACCAATCACAGCGCTGCTCTGATCAGCAAGGTTTATTCTTAACTGCAACCTCCTATGGGGGATGAGGAACGGTTGTGGCACCAACTAATGAAACTGCAGGACAGATGGATGAAACAATTATTTCACGAGTCGAAGGAGAAACTGTAGAGTATCTGTTGGTGGGTAATGTTATGGGCACTGAGCGACCGCCTCGTACCCGGTAGAGTTGTCAGGAATGTCTTGCTATAAGCTGGCGGTTAAAGTTGGGGTTCCGGTCCTATTAATGCACTTGATGCTCCAAAACTGTTGAACGGCACACCATTACATATTACACACTCGGGGCGGAATATTCTAAGAGCCATTATTATGACTGGAATAGCAAAAGGAGGAAGTGTTTTAGTTCCACACGTTCTGATAATATCGGCGGATTTGCCTCTTCAATTCAAAAGGTTGCAATTCCGTCTAAGAATATCATCTGTGATGCCGATCAGTGAGGATGAAGGGCCAACGCTTCAGGCAGCGGGTGTACATTTAGCATAAACCTGTTTTTCTCCTGGGCCGCTGTATGCGGCGGCTCCTGTGTATACAGCCCACAAAACTTGTATATCCCAGCAGAGGATGACAAGACCAAAACCATACAGAATGGCGTTGACAGCAGATCGCAGCTACTCTCCTTTCACTAATTCAACTTTTTACATTTCCATATACAGCAAAACACAGATTAGATAAATACAAATTCCACGCGGACGACGTCATGGGTAACAAGCTGCTCCTTTATGTATAGTATTATGTTTTTATATAGCATTTATTTACGTGTGTGTGTGTGTGTGTGTATAATATATATGTATTACATCTGTCTATACATCATTTTATACATAGTACTGTCTGTATACAGGGTGGAGTCAGAAATCTGGATCGGGCGCTATATCTCACTGCTGGGTCCTATATGAAATAACAGCGTACTTGAATAGCAAGGCATGGATGTGCTATATGATGGAACGGCGGAACATGGAGTTGTGTTGTGGCCCCTGTAAGAGAGAGTAAAACCCAATGGCATTGCTGAAGAGTAGATGTGAGAAGCAGAAATCCACTTTCTGCGCGTCTCTAAGTCCCGCGGGACCGCTGCTAGTCATGACGTAGGGAAAGTGTACTTGCAATGGCCTTCTTTGGCTCTGATAAGGGCCGATCATCCAGGGAGTTGTCCATTATCTGCAGGAGATTCAGACACCCGATTTGGCATTGAGAGCGCCTGAAATGAACACAAGCCCTACGAGGCGTTCGCACCAAATTCCAACCCACGCGGTCACCCTTGCCTCGTCTTCTGATTGGTCGCACTCTTACTCGTAATTTGCATTACATCTGCACTGAATTGGTGCTTCACCCTTCACTTACACGGTCCTGCCATGATGGCGTCAGCCTGGCCTGTCCAGCGGCCCGTCCATGTATCGTAGCAGGACGAGCCACCTCCAGTCCGCTCTCCTTACATCAGTCCTAGCAGCGGTCCCGCGGGCTTAGAGACGTGGCGAGTGGATTCCTGCTTCTCACAGCTAATCTTCAACTTTGCAGTTGGTTTTTATTCTCTCTCATACAGGGGCCACAACACAAAACGTAAATCCATGTTCTGGGGCCCCCAGGAGCCCCGTACCATCGTGTAGCGCATCCATGCCTTCCTATTCAAGTTCACTATTATTTCATATAGGACCCCAGTAGTAGGATATAGCTCCGGCTTTTTGGCTTCACCAGTATAGTGCTGTAGATATCCCTTATATATAGTATATGTCTGTAACTGTCTTGCAGATACTGGCCGGGTTATATCGCACTCTGTCTGCAGCTGGAGAAGAGATATGAAGCTCTGACACACATCGTCTATCTGGATGACATGCAACTACTTGACGAGAAAAATGGTTTGTAAATCAATGATCATAGTTAGGAACAGCTGCCCCCGCGTTGTAGAACCTCCTCTCCTTCAGTCTTTCCACAAGTTATCTCATCCTGCCCTGACTTCCTGCAGCGCCTGCGTTTATTCAAACTTGTACTGCGTATAAAGTCGCAGTGTAAAGTATGGTGGACAAGCAAATAAGCCACTCAGAGACCTCTATTATGTCAGGTTATCGTTCCTTCACTAACACGTTGTTACACTATAGTTAATGTATAAGTAATTGTCTGCTGTCTCATCCTGTATTGCTATGGCGCACTATTCCAGTATAATAGTATTTCCATCTACTTAGGTTTATTACCAGAGACGATGGTGGAATGGAAATATATCGTTCACTTATCGCAGAACCATCACCAGCACCACAGCACTGCAAATGGGGAAGCTTCAAGTGCCTCACATTATGATTATACAAACTGCATTACAGAGGAGAATGTGGCTCTTCTCTTAGCAAAAGTGATTGGACCGGATCGTGCTCTGCCATATTTACAAGACTGGGGGGTGACTGAGCGATTCTCCGATAGATATTCCAAGATCTGTGATGTAATGAAAGTGGCAGAAAAAAGACAGAGGTATATAGCATATTGCACTATGTACAAGAATAGAATTACTATAATACTGCCCCCTATGTACAAGAATATAACTACTATAATACTGCCCCCTATGTACAAGAATATAACTACTATAATACTGCCTCCTATGTACAAGAATATAACTACTATAATACTGCCCCCCTATGTACAAGAATATAACTACTATAATACTGCCCCCCTATGTACAAGAATATAACTACTATAATACTGCCCCCCTATGTACAAGAATATAACTACTATAATACTGCCCCCCTATGTACAAGAATATAACTACTATAATACTGCCCCCTATGTACAAGAATATAACTACTATAATACTGCCTCCTATGTACAAGAATATAACTACTATAATACTGCCCCCTATGTACAAGAATATAACTACTATAATACTGCTCCTATGTACAAGAATATAACTACTATAATACTACTCCTATGTACAAGAATATAACTACTATAATACTGCCCCCTATGTACAAGAATATAACTACTATAATACTGCCCCTATGTACAAGAATATAACTACTATAATACTGCCCCCTATGTACAAGAATAGGACTACTATAATACTGCCCCCTATGTACAAGAATATAACTACTATAATACTGCCCCCTATGTACAAGAATATAACTACTATAATACTGCCCCCTATGTACAAGAATATAACTACTATAATACTGCCCCCTATGTACAAGAATAGGACTACTATAATACTGCCCCCTATGAACAAGAATATAACTACTATAATACTGCCTCCGATGTACAAGAATATAACTACTATAATACTGCCCCTATATACAAGAATATAACTACTATAATACTGCTCCTATGTACAAGAATATAACTACTATAATACTGCCCCCTATGTACAAGAATACAACTACTATAATACTGCCCCCTATGTACAAGAATATAACTACTATAATACTGCCCCCTATGTACAAGAATATAACTACTATAATACTGCCCCCTATGTACAAGAATAGAACTACTATAATACTGCCCCCTATGTACAAGAATAGAACTACTATAATACTGCCCCCTATGTACAAGAATAGAACTACTATAATACTGCCCCCTATGTACAAGAATATAACTACTATAATACTGCCCCCTATGTACAAGAATATAACTACTATAATACTGCCTCCTATGTACAAGAATATAACTACTATAATACTGCCCTCTATGTACAAGAATATAACTACTATAATACTGCCTCCTATGTACAAGAATATAACTACTATAATACTGCCCTCTATGTACAAGAATATAACTACTATAATACTGCCTCCTATGTACAAGAATATAACTACTATAATACTGCCCCCTATGTACAAGAATATAACTACTATATTACTGCCCCCTATGTACAGGAATATAACTACTATAATACTGCCCCCTATGTACAAGAATAGAACTACTATAATACTGCCCCCTATGTACAAGTATATAACTACTATAATACTGCCCCTATGTACAAGAATATAACTACTATAATACTGCCTCCTATGTACAAGAATATAACTACTATAATACTGCCCCCTATATACAAGAATATAACTACTATAATACTGCCCCCTATGTACAAGAATAGAACTACTATAATACTGCCCCCTATGTACAAGAATATAACTACTATAATACTGCCCCCTATGTACACGGATTCGGATAATATCAGGTTGGAACATTTTATTGCTGCAGTTTGCACTCTCCAGACTAGTATACAGTGCAGTTTATTCTGCGCCCTCTCGGATATTGTTGCTCCTCTGAGTGCAGACACTGTTTTACAGCCTAAACCTTCTTATGATACATGTAATATTGGTGAAATCTCATTTATTCAATAATAGAAATCTTTGCATTGTGTATATAAACATTACTCCTTATGTCCTCCTTGGTGGTGGTCTGCTCTGTGTAGCCTCTTAGAAGCACTTTCTGCTCACGACTAGCCACCCTCCTCCTCCTTCCTTTCTCTGATTGGCTTCCTCCTGTAGTGCAGCCTATTGAGATTATTACATGGACTGCAGTGACCTCTAGTGGTCACTAAGTATAGCACTGTCTGTATCTTCATGCTCTGATGATATTGTGTTGTGTCCCTGCAGAGCTCTGATTCAGTCTATGCTGGAGAGATGTGAGCGGTTCCTGTGGTCCCAGCAGGTATAAGGACCCCAGCTACATTATCGCCCTCCTGGGACATGATTGACAATGAATGGCAGCGGAAGTTAAGATAATTCCGCTTCCGTTCTCAACCCTCTGAGGACCAAAATGTTAATGTTCTCATCAGTGTCTGTTACGTATCACTAAGACTATAGAATCCGTGTGCCAAGAGATGCCCGGTGCCACAGTGCCCGGCGGATGCACCCCAAGCTCACCAGATGACGGTCGGAGACAGTTCGCTGACATCTGGACTATAATGGATCCGCTGATGAATGGTATTCTGCCGCTGCTCAGTCCATGCGGGATCACTACTAACGTGGCCTCTAGTTCAGGGGTGTGGCTCCTTGTGGCCCCCGGTGACATCAGCCTTATTGTTGCCATAAAGGGCCGATCGTAAGACTACAAGTATGGCTGCTCCTTAGTGGTGAAGATGGCTGCCGTCCGCCTCTTAACTCTTGGAGAATTAGTTGTTTTTCTTTGCGGTTACATACTTGGTTCCGTGTTTGCCGACATATCTTGTACTTACCCCCCAACGCTGCCTCATTACACAAGACCTAACTTATCTCCTTGAGACACACACCTGCATTCGCTTCCCATCTTTCATTAAATTGCTTTCTTTCTGCATCAGTTGTTCTCATTGGATGTTTTGGGATTCAAGTTGTTCCACCAGGAATATTTTGGCGCCACCCAAGATGTCCTTTAGGACCAGATCAGGTAAGGGCCAGCCCCCACATAGTGCCTCCCTTAGTGCCCTGCACAATAAGAGTCAGTTGGGGGGAGGGGTGAGTCAGTTGGGGGGAGGGGTGGGTAGATAACACCCCCCCCCTCTCATTAGATAGATAATTTCCCCCAGTTGATAAACACAATACCCATAAAGCAGTAATCACCCCCATGCTGCTCTATAGGTTGATGCACCCTTCTCAGCCGCCTAACCAAATTCTGGAGGTGCTACCTGCCTTCAGATGTACTCCGGGCCTCCCAGCTAACGATGATGGCGGGGATCGCCCTACTTTACCAGACTCTGAGCGGCTAATCTTCTGTCTTTGTATCAGCGCATAGCGAGTCCGGCGCCTCAGGAAAGCTGGGTGACAACCGGCAGGGAGTCTAAATGATGCACAGCCCTTCCAGCGAGATAACGAATAGCACAACGGGGCGGCCGATAATTGGCGCAGAGAACAATACTACGAGGTGCTGATTGTTACACTTATAATGTAGAGGTAAAGTAGAAAATGTCACCGTGGTCTTCTGGAAGTCTGGGGGGGGGGGGGGGGGGGTCTAATACTGGAAGAATAAATATGATGATGACTGCATGTATTAACAGGTCATGTGACCCGTATGAACGGTCATTCTGTTCTTCACCTCATATTAGGAGCTACTCCACACGGCGATCGTGATTTTTGCCACGAGAAAATCACGTCTTTGTTCCTGCAGTCTTAGAGTGTCAGCAAACTTGGCCTCGCGTCCGCGTGCGATCTTATCACATGCAAGTCAATTGGAGTTTCAAGTGTTAAAAACAAATTACACGAAAACCGCAAGTTCGTGCAATGTGATAAAAAAAGTGGCTCCATAGGGAAGCATGGGAGATAAAAAAAAACAAAAAACCCAGCATTCCTATCTTTCTGTGTTTTGGCGTTTCCAATCTCTCACATCCTGCGATCGTATCATACGGGTGGCGCCCCCTAAGGGTGACCACCCACTACAGGTTTTTTTCACTGCGAAACTCGCAGCGGGTTTTTTTTTTCTTATGCAGGGGTCTACTCTATGGGACTTGTAATGTTAAAATCGCGATCACGCAAACTCTCGATTTTGCGCGATCGCGATTTTACCATTACAAGTCCCATAGACCCCCTGCAGGGAAAAAAAAAAACACTAGTGGGTAGTCACCCTAAGGAGGAAGGTGCAGGTCATTCTCACCCAGAGCTCAAATCCCTTTGTACTGATGCACCCACCACTAGAGGGCGCTCACTGATGCCGTGAGGGCTATAAAGGGGGTGGTGATGTGTTTTTTCTTTTATAGGGCCGCACACTTGACAGCGTATCCTTGGGACATGTCGGCAACAGTTGTGTGCTGAGCACTGCAGCCTCCTCTTAGGCCTCTGTTGTCGCATTCGTTGCTCACATGACCTGATATCAGCTCAGTCCTATTCAAATGAGTGGTACTGAGCTGCAATTCTGGGCACAGCCACTATACAATGTACAGCGCTGTACCTGGTATGGACTGAAGAGGCTGTGGTGCTCACCCCCATGCCAGTCACATCAATCAGCTGATCAGCAGGGATCCCAATTGGTGAACCCCACCAATCCACTACTGATAGCCGATCCTGAGGATAGCACATCAACAGTGCCCCCTATGTACAAGGATAGAACTACAACTACTGTAACTAGCATAAGATGGAACATGACTTATTGAGGTGGCCGGGATGACGGGATCAGCCACACTTGGTGCAGCTGCTGGTGTCCGTAGTTCTCTTACAAGTCAGCGGGAGTTATATATACCGTATATGGGTGAGCTCTGGCGGTTCTAGAGCTCCAGACCAGTCGTGGCTCGCTTGGCTACAGGAACTCCTGCTCACTATTAGAGGCACATACGGTATTTCTGTCCTCTGGCGTTCCGGTTGCCAGGGGCCACAATGCAGGATAGTCGCTGGTCTGAGGGGCGGGTTTAGACCGATTCCCTAATAGACAGAGTCTGAGACTGAAGTATCACTTTGATATAAATATTGACCCAGTGAGCGCCCCCTAGTGGCCGCTGACGACAATGTTCAGATTTCATAAATCCCCAAGCAGTCCCAGATTTATCAGCTTGTCCCTGTTGTGGGGTGTATCCTCTCTTCTGCGCACTTATCGACATGCTTCTTCAGCCTTCGTGTCCTGTTGTCGGACCAACCGCACCTGTAATAACGGATCTTTTGCGCGGGACGGACCGCAGCAGTTGGTCAGTCGCACCGCGGTCAGTTCCGCAGCAGAATCCTCGGGCTTCCTGCAGACTTTGATGTAGAACTGAAAATGACTTAAAACCTGCTGAGATTCCGCATCCCAATCCGCAGTCAGATGTGTGGAGATCGGCGCGCCATTCTGCAGCTGCGTCCTGCGGCGTAAGTCTGTCCCTAATGGTGTACAATCTGTCTGTCCCATGTGAACACACGGGGACTTTTGCCAAGTGACTGTCATTTCGTCTATACAGCGTCTGGCGGCCAATGGGGTTTAGCGCGCCTCATCGATGGAGCAGACTCTACTTGAAAATTGTGGCGTTGGAAAAACGCTGCGCTTGAGCGCATGTCTTCTAGACTCCGTTAAAAAAAAAGGAGCGCATGACGGCGTTTAGCGCAGCGCTGAAAAAATGTTGGTGTGAGCGCGGCCTCATTCCGTAATTAAAAGTCTGCGAAAAAACCGCTAGAATTTGGCGTGATGTTCCGCAGAACGCATTCCACAGTAAAGACAAAATCTGCACTAATTGACCCAATCTGCGTCTGCTCTGCGTCCTGCGCACAATCCGTCCGCCGTGGAAGGTTCCTTGAGGGGTCTCCAGTATATAAATTCGCCCCAGGGTTGGGAATAGCATAAACAGACGCGTTTGTCACCTTCCACGCGGCCGCACATCCTGCGCCGTCACCTGACCCCCGCTGCTGCCGGAAGCACCTGACGCTCCCATGATTGCTGCAGCCAATCGTTGTGCGCGTGATCCGTAGAGCAGAGATCCCGCCGACTGCGGAGGGCTCATTCAGGAGTATTTTGTGATGGCGTGAAGGAATATGCGACGTGACGGATCCTGGCGCATTTACACAGCGCCGCAGCCCTCTGATATTGGGTGTAGGTCAAAGGGGGCGAAATACGCGATTCGGCCGCGCACACGTACAACGTATTTATGCGGCCATAATGCAGTTCTGCCCGAGTGAACGACCCCGAGGATCTGCTGTGAGCGCCGCAGCGGAGCCACGACTGCAGCAGGACCATAAGACGGGCCTCATTCACAGAGGCGTACTCGCAGTCCGTTTTGCGCTGGACTTGTTTACGCGTGTAACACGGACGCCATGAACCCTGTTGATTCGCATCGGGGGATTCAGACGGCGTAGTTCATGTTCGTGGAGAACACCCCGGCGTGTGCGATACCGGTCCGTGTTCTGCCACTTCCCATGTGAATGAGCCCCCGCAGCGTGCCGCCCGCCCGGAGGCGATCGCAGCAGGTACTTATCTCTTACTGCCAGTTAGCATGGCTGGCAGATAAGTAATGGAACCGCCCACTACAGTAGACAGGCGCCCGCTACGGACACATTCGCACTCCTCCTCGCGGCTCGCATGATTTCTGCTGTTCGGCTGAACTGAACAAAGACAATAGCGCAACCGCCTGAGACGTGAAAAACCACTGATTATAATGGCGGCTGTTTTGCCTCCGGCGTTCTGAATGACCCCTTCGGTGATGACAGCGCGGCGTCATGCGCCATGTCCTCTGGGATTTTATGACGGTTCTGCGCTAGATGAGAAGAAAATCAACTCCACACGAGCGGACTGCGCGGCACGTTACACGTAAATCGCAGGAAAATGAGCCTTTCGCCTTCTTCACGGGCTTGGCTCTCATGGGCGCAGCTGTTCATGTTTATGTTCCATCTCGTGAAAATAAAGGCAGCATGGCCGCTCCGGGCTCATTCACAGCAGCGGAAGCGTATTGCTGCTGCGCAAATATGCAGCGTCTTTGTGCCCGGACTGCGCTGATGGCGCTGCGCCTGCTCTGGCGTATTTTTGTACAAACCCGCGACGTGTTTTCATCCACCAAATCGCCTTCTGTGCGTCCGTGCGGCGCGGATACGAAGCTCTTCTGCGTTCGTCGCATATATTCACGCACTACAGGAGCTCGTTGATTTCCATGGACTCTTGTGTAGTACAAATGCGCTAAAGATATAGCATGTCGCGTCCGACCGCACGGAACGCGGAAATGCGTTGTGTGAATGAATCTATTGAAATCACTGGGCCTTATTCACTGCGTATTAAATGTGGCTTTGGGTGCGTATGACACTCCGCCAATGAAGTGAAGCATTGTGCATTCACCATGATTTTGCGTGTAAACGTGCCATATTTAGGCGGACACACGCAGGGAAGTGCGGTTTTTGGTCATGTAAATATGCAGCGTTTTTACGAGATGGAAACCCGCATTCCTCCGTGTGAACGAGCCCTAGGCAATCTGCAGTGACTGCAGGCCGGGTTGTATGGAGGACGGATGCTGCTTCATGGAAATGTCTACATCAAGGCCAAAAGAAGAGACATGATGCGACTGAGGTTGTTTGACCCTCGCAGGCTTCCGTAGCCGCGGCTCTCCAGGCTGGAGTAGATCACATGACCAGCGGCGCCTTGGAATTGCCGGGTGACGTGACTGGGCGGGGCTTCTTATGAAGTGAGACTGAGCGCGGCATGGGTGAGTAGAGAGTGACGGCCGGCGCGGCCTATGTCCTCCGGGGAGAGGGAAATTCAAACAGGGCCGGTCACCCGTATAGACGTCCCCGTCTGTGGCTTTTTATGGTCCTCTATGTACCCTGAGGTTTACTATCCGTCGTGTCGTCGGTGCAGTGATATATCCGCTATTGTGAGCCATAAGCGGGTCTCTCCCCCCGCTGCTCGGAATGGAAGGTTCCGTGGGTATAAAAGCTGTAGCATCGGCGCTGTGCGGAGCAGTCCTGTCAGGGCCGCCTGTGAGGAGGGCCGCGCGGGGCTCCTGTAGGCGGGGCCATGGCTGGGTAATAATAACTAGTCTTTATTTGTATAGCGCCAGCATATTCCGCAGCGCTCACAGCGACGTGCTCGTTAACCCTTCCCTCACAGGCCCTCCGTTCACCGAGGATCCCGCGGGTTTGTTTTATTTTTTGCAGAAAACAATTAGTGACCAGGCAGCGTTTCACGGAGCTGCAGGTGATAAAGGGTTAAACGCAGTCACATGACAGCGGCACGGGGCGCCCTTCTGTACTGCGGGGGTTTAGCGATATTAAATGTACCGTTCTACGGATTTTTTTGTCATACAAAGAGAACCTGTAAATGTTATTTCCCCCTTAGTGTCGCGGTCAGTGATGGCGTCCGGCGGGTCTCGCTGCGCTCGCCGTAACCTTCGCTTTTTTTCCTTCTTGATCACAAAAACTTATCGAACTACAGAATCGTTTACAGTGAAAAACATCATTTTCTTATTCCAGCGTATCCCGCCCGTGTGACGATAAAACGTAAACCGCCTTCACCTGAGCGTGTGGGGGAGGCGGCGCGGCCGGGGCGAAGGAACGTACGCCGTTCACCTATAGATGGGGGCCACGTTCTTGTCCGGTCAGCTGTAGATCTTGGGGCAGGGTTACTGGGACGAACCCATTAATTTATAGACGTGTCCAGTGGGGTGGGAGTGACCGTGCCGTTCACCTATAGATGGGGGGGGAGGGGGTAACCGTGCCGTTCACCTATAGATGGGGGGGGGGGAGGGGGTAACCGTGCCGTTCACCTATAGATGGGGGGAGGGGGTAACCGTGCCGTTCACCTATAGATGGGGGGGGAGGGGGTAACCGTGCCGTTCACCTATAGATGGGGGGAGGGGGTAACCGGGCCGTTCACCTATAGATGGGGGGAGGGGGTAACCGTGCCGTTCACCTATAGATGGGGGGAGGGGGTAACCGTGCCGTTCACCTATAGATGGGGGGGAGGGGGTAACCGTGCCGTTCACCTATAGATGAGGGTTAACCGTGCCGTTCACCTATAGATGGGGGTAACCGTGCCGTTCACCTATAGATGGGGGGGAGGGGGTAACCGTGCCGTTCACCTATAGATGGGGGGGGAGGCGGTAACCGTGCTGTTCAACTGTAGATGGGGGGAGGGGGTAACCGTGCCGTTCACCTGTAGATGGGGGGGGGGGGGGGATGTAACCTTGCCGCTCACCTATAGATGGGTGGGGGGTAACCGTGCCGTTCACCTGTAGATGGGGGGGGGGGAGTACCGTTCACCTATAGATGGGTGGGGAGTACCGTTCACCCATAGATGGGTGGGGAGTACCGTTCACCTATAGATGGGTGGGGGTAACCGTGCCGTTCACCTATAGATGGGTGGGGGGTAACCGTGCCGTTCACCTATAGATGGGTGGGGGGTAACCGTGCCGTTCACCTATAGATGGGTGGGGGGTAACCGTGCCGTTCACCTATAGATGGGTGGGGGGTAACCGTGCCGTTCACCTATAGAGGGGTGGGGGTAACCGTGCCGTTCACCTATAGAGGGGTGGGGGGTAACCGTGCCGTTCACCTATAGCACATATGTGACAACCCTCGCCGCTCTGCGGTGCTGATTACGTTATTCTCTGTCGCCTATTGCTGCTTATTATTCTGTTACCATATAGAGCGGAGGTGTGTGTGTGTGTGTGTGTGTGTGTGTGTGTGTGTGTGTGTGTATGTATGTATGTATGTGTATATATATATGTATGTATGTATGTATGTATATGTGTGTGTGTGTGCGTGCCCTCACTCACTGACCCGCCACCAAGTCGAGGGGTCACAACGTGAAAATTCAACGCTAAGTGAAAAAGTTTTGGCGCCCCTGTGTAATGTACCAAATCTAATTCTCTAACTTCTCTGTGTCGTACAAACATGAATTTTGGTGTGAGCATTCTTAATGTCCTAAGTGAGTAGAGTGGGAGGGGCGGCACATTCTGCAGAGGGACATCGGTACATGCAGCCTGAGGAGAATCTAACGCTCCCCTATGTGTGTATATATTTTATTCCTTAGTTACTCTAAAGTAACCACAACTTCATAACATTTTCTGTGCGAACAACACATAAACACCCGTATCAAAAGAACTCGGGCGAAGCTGCGTATATCTGCTAGTTATTATATATAATGTCTGACCCCGCACCGCCCGTCGTCTTCTGTACATGGCGGCAGGGACACAGTATATATAATGTCTGACCCCGCACCGCCCGTCGTCTTCTGTAAGTGGGGGCAGGGACACACTATATATAATGTCTGACCCCGCACCGCCCGTCGTCTGCTGTACATGGCGGCAGGCACACACTATATATAATGTCTGACCCCGCACCCCCCGTCGTCTGCTGTACATGGCGGCAGACACACACTATATATAATGTCTGACCCCGCACCCCCTGTCGTCTGCTGTACATGGCGGCAGACACACACTATATATAATGTCTGACCCCGCACCGCCCGTCGTCTTCTGTACATGGCGGCAGGCACACACTATATATAATGTCTGACCCCGCACCGCCCGTCGTCTTCTGTACATGGCGGCAGGGACACACTATATATAATGTCTGACCTCGCACCGCCCGTCGTCTTCTGTACATGGCGGCAGGGACACACTATATATAATGTCTGACCCCGGACCGCCCGTCGTCTTCTGTAAGTGGGGGCAGGGACACACTATATATAATGTCTGACCCCGCACCGCCCGTCGTCTTCTGTACATGGCGGCAGGGACACACTATATATAATGTCTGACCTCGCACCGCCCGTCGTCTTCTGTACGTGGGGGCAGGGACACAGTATATATAATGTCTGACCTCGCACCCCCCGTCGTCTGCTGTACATGGCGGCAGACACACACTATATATAATGTCTGACCCCGCACCGCCCGTCGTCTTCTGTACATGGCGGCAGGCACACACTATATATAATGCCTGACCCCGCACCGCCCGTCGTCTTCTGTACATGGCAGCAGGGACACACTATATATAATGTCTGACCTCGCACCGCCCGTCGTCTTCTGTACATGGCGGCAGGGACACACTATATATAATGTCTGACCCCGCACCGCCCGTCGTCTTCTGTACATGGCGGCAGGCACACACTATATATAATGTCTGACCTCGCACCGCCCGTCGTCTTCTGTACATGGCGGCAGGGACACACTATATATAATGTCTGACCTCGCACCGCCCGTCGTCTTCTGTAAGTGGGGGCAGGGACACACTATATATAATGTCTGACCCCGCACCGCCCGTCGTCTGCTGTACATGGCGGCAGGCACACACTAGATATAATGTCTGACCCCGCACCGCCCGTCGTCTGCTGTACATGGCGGCAGGCATACACTAGATATAATGTCTGACCCCGCACCGCCCGTCGTCTGCTGTACATGGCGGCAGGGACACAGTATATATAATGTCTGACCTCGCACCGCCCGTCGTCTTCTGTACATGGCGGCAGGGACACACTATATATAATGTCTGACCCCGCACCGCCCGTCGTCTTCTGTAAGTGGGGGCAGGCACACACTATATATAATGTCTGACCCCGCACCGCCCGTCGTCTTCTGTACATGGCGGCAGGCACACACTATATATAATGTCTGACCCCGCACCGCCCGTCGTCTTCTGTACATGGCGGCAGGGACACACTATATATAATGTCTGACCTCGTATCGCCCGTCGTCTTCTGTACATGGCGGCAGGGACACACTATATATAATGTCTGACCCCGCACCGCCCGTCGTCTTCTGTACATGGCGGCAGGGACACACTATATATAATGTCTGACCCCGCACCGCCCGTCGTCTTCTGTACATGGCGGCAGGCACACACTATATATAATGTCTGACCCCGCACCGCCCGTCGTCTTCTGTACGTGGGGGCAGGGACACACTATATATAATGTCTGACCTCGCACCGCCCGTCGTCTTCTGTATATGGCGGCAGGGACACAGTATATATAATGTCTGACCTCGCACCCCCCGTCGTCTGCTGTACATGGCGGCAGACACACACTATATATAATGTCTGACCCCGCACCGCCCGTCGTCTTCTGTACATGGCGGCAGGGACACACTATATATAATGTCTGACCCCGGACCGCCCGTCGTCTTCTGTAAGTGGGGGCAGGGACACACTATATATAATGTCTGACCCCGCACCGCCCGTCGTCTTCTGTAAGTGGGGGCAGGGACACACTATATATAATGTCTGACCCCGCACCGCCCGTCGTCTTCTGTACATGGCGGCAGGGACACAGTATATATAATGTCTGACCTCGCACCGCCCGTCGTCTTCTGTAAGTGGGGGCAGGGACACACTATATATAATGTCTGACCCCGCACCACCCGTCGTCTGCTGTACGTGGCGGCAGGCACACACTATATATAATGTCTGACCTCGCACCGCCCGTCGTCTTCTGTAAGTGGGGGCAGGGACACACTATATATAATGTCTGACCCCGCACCGCCCGTCGTCTGCTGTACATGGCGGCAGGGACACACTATATATAATGTCTGACCTCGCACCGCCCGTCGTCTTCTGTACATGGCGGCAGGGACACACTATATATAATGTCTGACCCCGCACCGCCCGTCGTCTTCTGTAAGTGGGGGCAGGCACACACTATATATAATGTCTGACCCCGCACCGCCTGTTGTCTTCTGTACATGGCGGCAGGGACACACTATATATAATGTCTGACCTCGCACCGCCCGTCGTCTTCTGTAAGTGGGGGCAGGGACACACTATATATAATGTCTGACCTCGCATCGCCCGTCGTCTTCTGTACATGGCGGCAGGGACACACTATATATAATGTCTGACCCCGCACCGCCCGTCGTCTTCTGTAAGTGGGGGCAGGGACACACTATATATAATGTCTGACCCCGCACCGCCCGTCGTCTTCTGTACATGGCGGCAGGGACACACTATATATAATGTCTGACCTCGCACCGCCCGTCGTCTGCTGTACGTGGCGGCAGGGACACACTATATATAATGTCTGACCCCGCACCGCCCGTTGTCTTCTGTACATGGCGGCAGGCACACACTATATAATGTCTGACCCCGCACCGCCTGTTGTCTTCTGTACATGGCGGCAGGGACACACTATATATAATGTCTGACCCCGCACCGCCCGTCGTCTTCTGTACATGGCGGCAGGGACACACTATATATAATGTCTGACCTCGCACCGCCCGTCGTCTTCTGTATATGGCGGCAGGGACACACTATATATAATGTCTGACCTCGCACCGCCCGTCGTCTTCTGTATATGGCGGCAGGGACACAGTATATATAATGTCTGACCTCGCACCCCCCGTCGTCTGCTGTACATGGCGGCAGGCACACACTATATATAATGTCTGACCCCGCACCGCCCGTCGTCTTCTGTACATGGCGGCAGGCACACACTATATATAATGTCTGACCCCGCACCGCCCGTCGTCTTCTGTACATGGCGGCAGGGACACACTATATATAATGTCTGACCCCGCACTGCCCGTCGTCTTCTGTACATGGCGGCAGGGACACACTATATATAATGTCTGACCCCGCACCGCCCGTCGTCTTCTGTACATGGCGGCAGGGACACACTATATATAATGTCTGACCTCGCACCGCCCGTCGTCTTCTGTAAGTGGGGGCAGGGACACACTATATATAATGTCTGACCCCGCACCGCCCGTCGTATGCTGTACATGGCGGCAGGCACACACTAGATATAATGTCTGACCTCGCATCGCCCGTCGTCTTCTGTACATGGCGGCAGGGACACACTATATATAATGTCTGACCTCGCACCGCCCGTCGTCTTCTGTAAGTGGGGGCAGGGACACACTATATATAATGTCTGACCCCGCACCGCCCGTCGTCTTCTGTACATGGCGGCAGGGACATAGTATATATAATGTCTGACCTCGCACCCCCCGTCGTCTGCTGTACATGGCGGCAGGCACACACTATATATAATGTCTGACCTCACACCCCCCGTCGTCTTCTGTACATGGCGGCAGGGACACACTATATATAATGTCTGACCTCGCACCGCCCGTCGTCTGCTGTACATGGCGGCAGGCACACACTATATATAATGTCTGACCCCGCACCGCCCGTCGTCTTCTGTAAGTGGGGGCAGGGACACACTATATATAATGTCTGACCCCGCACCGCCCGTCGTCTGCTGTACATGGTGGCAGGGACACACTATATATAATGTCTGACCCCCGCACCGCCCGTCGTCTTCTGTACATGGCAGCAGGGACACAGTATATATAATGTCTGACCCCGCACCGCCCGTCGTCTGCTGTACATGGCGGCAGGGACACACTATATATAATGTCTGACCCCGCACCGCCCGTCGTCTTCTGTAAGTGGGGGCAGGGACACACTATATATAATGTCTGACCCCGCACCGCCCGTCGTCTTCTGTACATGGCGGCAGGGACACACTATATATAATGTCTGACCTCGCACCGCCCGTCGTCTTCTGTAAGTGGGGGCAGGGACACACTATATATAATGTCTGACCCCGCACCGCCCGTCGTATGCTGTACATGGCGGCAGGCACACACTAGATATAATGTCTGACCTCGCACCGCCCGTCGTCTTCTGTACATGGCGGCAGGGACACACTATATATAATGTCTGACCTCGCACCGCCCGTCATCTTCTGTAAGTGGGGGCAGGGACACACTATATATAATGTCTGACCCCGCACCGCCCGTCGTCTTCTGTACATGGCAGCAGGGACACAGTATATATAATGTCTGACCCCGCACCGCCCGTCGTCTGCTGTACATGGCGGCAGGGACACACTATATATAATGTCTGACCCCGCACCGCCCGTCGTCTTCTGTAAGTGGGGGCAGGGACACACTATATATAATGTCTGACCCCGCACCGCCCGTCGTCTTCTGTACATGGCGGCAGGGACACACTATATATAATGTCTGACCTCGCACCGCCCGTCGTCTTCTGTAAGTGGGGGCAGGGACACACTATATATAATGTCTGACCCCGCACCGCCCGTCGTATGCTGTACATGGCGGCAGGCACACACTAGATATAATGTCTGACCCCGGACCGCCCGTCGTCTTCTGTACATGGCGGCAGGGACACAGTATATATAATGTCTGACCTCGCACCGCCCGTCATCTTCTGTAAGTGGGGGCAGGGACACACTATATATAATGTCTGACCTCGCACCGCCCGTCATCTTCTGTAAGTGGGGGCAGGGACACACTATATATAATGTCTGACCCCGCACCGCCCGTCGTCTTCTGTACATGGCGGCAGGGACACACTATATATAATGTCTGACCTCGCACCGCCCGTCGTCTTCTGTACATGGCGGCAGGGACACAGTATATATAATGTCTGACCCCGCACCGCCCGTCGTCTTCTGTACATGGCGGCAGGGACACACTATATATAATATCTCTGACCCCACTCTGTCCCCCAATCTCCTATCCACGACGGCGGGGACATATATATTGTCTTTGGCTCCGCCCCCTCATCTGTATGCAGCGACAGGGACACATTATATTATATTACACTCCACACAACAATCTGTAAGTGGAGAAAAACTATTTTATTAGTGAAGTTTCCAGAAGCTTGTGTATGTACAGAGGACGGCCCTACGGTGCAGGATGACGCTGATCACATCCAGGGCGCCGCCTATCGATGCTGCAGATTATTAATCCTGCTGACTCGTTGAGGCCCACGTCTAGTATTTCTTAGGGAGTCCTTTAGGTCTGAAGTGATTGGGGTCCCGGCCGCTGCGCCCCCACTTGTTTGCCTTCTGATCTGCGGCGCTGTCTGCCAGTCCTCGGCCTCCGATGGTCTGGACACGTTCTCTTGCATTACTGGGGGGATAGAAATGGACACGGGCTCAGTATACGGCGTGACATTCGTGGCCGACTCCGCAATTTGTTAGCGGTCAGGTGACCCGGCTCCTCCCCTCGGCTCCTGTCTGTAAGCGCTGGTTAGGGTGCATTTACACAGGTGATTTTCTGGTACAATTTCTGTGCGTTGTGAGATGCGGGAAACAAACCCGCTGCTTTAAATGGGGGCGGGGCATGTGCAATTGTTCTCTCGCAGCGCTGCAAGAAGAAGCGTCCAGTTTTTGGGCAGTATCGACCATTCTACCCTATGGGAGCTTAAAGACAAAACGCGTGTAAAGTTTCCTGCGATGTGAGTTTTCTTTTTGCTCTCATAGCGAATAATGGACAATTTTCACGTGTAAGAAATATAGGAAGTGCGGTATTTTTCTCGCAAAATGCACAACACTCGCATAAAAGTCGCATCTTTGGACGTGCGGCGTCGGTCTGAGCTTCTCCGTCCGATCTCGCAGACGTAAGTCGCATCGCATGGACACCCCGTCTGACCGCTCTGCCGGCCGCCGCACGGCTGCATGCACTACCGTTGTGCGAGTTGTACCATAATGGGATATTATGTGATTCGTCCGTCTCCGTTGCCATAACAACGTAAGTATACCCATTACAAACAATGGCGTCTGCGTGAGTATATAAACCGTATACCTACGGCCTTCTGCATCTGCTGACCAGACTGTGATGACAATGTGTTTGGAGGGGGCTTCCTATCAGGCTAGTTAATGGGGTCCTTACTGGGGGCCCCACCTCAATATCTCACAGGGTGTAATGTATTGTGGGGTGCCATCTGCAGCGACCATCACCATCCTGAATGCAGCTCTGGGTGTGACTAGAGCAGTAGTTATATGTATAATAGTGTGCACCCTGGTTAGTAGATGACCTCCTGCGATACCTCATCTACCTGATGTGTTACTGGCTCTGTAGGGCCACTTACCTTATTACCCGGGCCGCCCAGGCTCCACCCTTTCCTCGTTTTGCGGCATCATAATTCCCGCGGGCGTGGAAATACTTGTCGGAGTTCTTGTAGTTGGCTTCTCTCATGTCTTTATAGGCTCGAGCCATGTCCCAGGATCCTGCAACACACGAGTCAGTGGGTCACCCTAAAGTAAGTGCACCCCTCCTTTTTAAAAAAAAAAATTGCATCAAATGACTTAGCTCCGCCCCCTGGAACGGCAGTAAAGGAATATAAAGGAGGATTCCTCGTATCCGGTAACTGCAGGCTGTGAGATGTACAGGGAACATCTATATACCCCATCCCTGGCGCGCTTCACGGATGTGGCGCTATAATTACCAATTACACCCTCAGGAAATGTACTTTATAGAACTTGTGTACCGTATGCCAATGCGGGCTTAAAGGGGCCGTCAAGTAAACTGTTAGTGGGCTATCCTCGGGTCGGGTCATCCAGGATCCCCTCTGTTCAGCTGTTTCGTGGGCCACTAGTATTGTAGGCAAGCTTCCCAATGAGGTGAATGGGAACTCTGCCTGCAATACCAAGACTGGCCACTGCAGGAAGAACGAAGCTGTCTACTTCCTGCAGAATTCAGCTCAGTGCGTGAGTGTGCTGGTCCCAGCGAAAAACTGGTGGGGGTCCTGGACAACAGACTCCCCCTGATCTATGGATGACTTGTCCTAAGGATAGGGCATAAATAGTTCACAACTGGAAAACCCCTTTAACAGCCCGGACAGCGGAAGCTACCTGAAGAATTCACTGTAACTCCGCCCCTCTGGCTCTGATGTAGATAATGTCCCTTACATCGTCCACATGGGCGTGGAAATCTGGCATGTGCCACACATCCTGGGACTAGTGCACGCTGTTTGCTTTGCCCAATTATGGCCGGACTCCGCAGCTGCTGTGTCTCTCTGGCCGTTACTTCCTGGGCATCCTCTCCACTTGGTGGCGCTGCAGCAGCATCTCAGCGGTCCCTGTTTTTAAGCTGAACATAGCAGACTGCGCATGGCCCAGTCCCAGAACCCTCTGCGCAGCGCTGTGGATGATGCAGGGACCGTCCCCACATTGATGGAAGGTAGGCGGGCCGAGTCGGGGAATAATTTGATATTCCCTGCTGTCCTATTCTATAACATACAAATCTACCGTATTGCGTATACAGCTCCCGTGCAGAATGTGTATCCATGGTTACTGACAACAAACCACCCCCTGTAGGCTCTTTGCTCCAGGGCAGGTAAAGGCAGCGATTTGGAAGTTTAGACCCCTTGACCTCCATCTACAATGATACACTAGGGGTCTTCTACCTCCCGCTCTCCTGCTGTTGCAGGACTACAATTCCCAGCATGCTCTGGAAGTCTGCAGCTTTTAGTTGTAGTGCAGCAACATATGGAAAGCCAGTGTCAGGACAGTGTCCGGGATATGGGGGTCCCTGAGATATCCCGCAACCCCTGTCCCTGCCTACTTGCCCCCCTGGGCTAACCCCCAGGGCGACAACTGGGCGGCGGTCCCTACCCTCACTAGGGAAGCGGGACACGGGAAGACAAACAGACACTGAAGACAAACAACGGTAGAATGGTCAGACAATCCGGGTCGGCAACAGGAGGGTACGCAGTACAGGGGGGTCAGGCAAAACGTAGTCAAGGTCCAAAAGCAGAGGTCAGGAAAGCCGGGGTCACAAACAGGAGTCAAAAGAATACGCGGGTGCAGCTGGAAGACCAAACTAACACTGGCAAGGCCTGAGAGGAAAACACACCTATTTAAATGCTGTCAGCGCTCCCGCCCCAGAAGCTGATTGGGGCGGAGAGCCTGACAGCAGCAGGGCTAATCAGGGCGGTGCTGGGGGCACGCCCCCAGTCTAGCTGCACAGACAGTTACTAGGGAAGCCAGCCTGGTAGTCGAGCGACTAGAAGCACCAGCTGCCTCCCTAGCAACCCGGCGGCGACCAGTCTTACAGCGGCCCGGGGAGATCACCAGAACCGGGGTACCTCTGCGCCGCGCTCCTGTACCCCGGGTGGCCGGACCAGTGGTGCGGGCACGGCGGCCCCGAGAGTTGCCGGTTCTGACAGTACCCCCCCTTCTACGGGGGGACACCGGACCCCCATGGCCAGGTGCGGGCTTAAGCGGGAAAGCCCTGTGGAATGCCTGGACTAGGCGTGGCGCATGAACGTCCCTGGCAGGGACCCACGTCCTATCCTCAGGGCCAAATCCTCTCCAGTGGACCAGGTACTGCAGCACACCTCTAACCCGTCGGGCATCCACCAGCCTTTCTACTTCATACTCCAGTTCCCCCTGTACCAGAGAAGGAGGAGGCGGGTTCTGGGTGGGTAGAACTGGAGTCACATACTTCTTAAGTAAGCTTTTGTGAAAAACCTTGTGGACCTTCCAGGGGTCAGGAAGTGCCAACTTATATGACACCGGGTTGATAACCTGAGAAACAGTAAATGGGCCAATGAACCGAGGAGCAAGTTTCAGGGAGGGAACCTTGAGTCTCAGATTCTTGGATGACAACAAAACTTGCTCCCCGACTACAAAAGGTGCAGAGATGGTACATCTTTTATTTGCGTATTTACGCAGTTTCTCTTGGGAACCCTGAAGGTTCTTACGAACCTGGGCCCAAACTGTGCACAGTTCCTCAGAGGATATGTCGGCGGCCGGATTGTTCGAGACCACAGGAGTGGAAAGCGAGAACCGGGGATGAAACCCATAGTTACAAAAAAAAGGTGACAATTGGGTCGACGAGTTAACATGGTTGTTGATAGCAAATTCGGCGAGAGGTAAGTAGTTGGCCCACTGATACTGGTTATCAGAGACAAACAGTCGCAGATACTGGATAAGTTCTTGGTTCATTCGTTCCGTTTGTCCGTTACTCTCGGGATGGAAAGCGGAGGAGAAGGACAAATTTACGTTTAGATTTTTACAGAAGGCTCGCCAGAAGCGAGCGACGAACTGAACCCCTCTATCTGACACAATGTCCTCGGGGATCCCATGTAACCGAACAATCTCCTTGATGAACATTTCAGACAGAAGTTTGGCGTTAGGCAACTTGCAAAGCGGAACAAAATGTGACATTTTAGAGAAACGGTCTACTATTACCCAGATGACCGTATTCCCCAGCGAGGATGGCAGATCAGTAATAAAATCCATGGACAAATGGGACCATGGCCTGGACGGAATGGGCAAGGGAAGAAGAGGACCCTCAGGACGTCTCCTGAGATTCTTCCCCCTTGCGCAAACCGGGCACGCGGACACAAATACCCGTACCTCCTTGGCCATGTGCGGCCACCAATAGAGTCTGGACACTAACTCCAGCGTACCCCTGATGCCGGGGTGTCCAGCTAGGACTGAAGCATGTGTCTCCTCTAACACTTTCAATCTCAGTGATAACGGGACAAATAATTTGCCTTCCGGAAGGGCTTCAGGAGCAGATTGTTGAGCGGCGTGAATGAGAGGTGAAAGGTCGGAGGAGACAGCAGCGAGGACCACCCCAGGGGAGAGAATGCTCTCAGGCTCCGGCTCGGCAGGTTCCGGAGAACCAAAGCTCCTAGACAGGGCATCAGCCTTGACATTCTTAGAACCGGGTCTATAGGTAACAACAAAATTGAACCGAGAGAAGAACAAGGCCCAGCGGGCTTGCCGAGCATTTAACCTCTTAGCGGAATCTAGATAGGTGAGGTTTTTATGGTCTGTGAGTACCGTGATCTGGTGATGGGCTCCTTCCAAAAAATGCCTCCACTCTTCGAAAGCCCACTTAATCGCCAGCAATTCCCGGTTGCCTATATCATAGTTCCGTTCGGTGGAAGAAAACTTCCTAGAAAAATAGGCACACGGTCTAAGGTTGGTGAGAGTGGAGGGACCTTGGGACAGTACCGCTCCCACACCAAACTCAGAGGCATCTACCTCCACCACAAAAGGGCTGGACAGATCCGGTTGTACTAGGACCGGTGCAGAAGAGAACGCCGCCTTTAGGGTATCGAAGGCCCTCAGAGCCTCAGAAGACCAGGTCCTCACATCTGCCCCCTTTCTGGTGAGGTCCGTTAGAGGTTTAGCCACCACGGAGAAGTCTTTGATGAATTTGCGATAGTAGTTGGCGAAGCCGAGGAAGCGTTGAAGGGCTTTCAACGACCCTGGCTGGGCCCACTCCGTGATGGCTTTCACCTTTTCAGGATCCATCTGGAAGTCGCATGGCGTGATGATATACCCCAAAAATGATATCTTTTGTACCCCGAAAACACATTTCTCGAGTTTAGCAAACAGCTTGTTATGTCTGAGTCGAGCTAGTACAGTCTGCACGTGAGTATGGTGACTCGGCAAGTCGGAGGAAAAAATCAAAATGTCGTCTAGATATACAACCACGAACACCCCCATGATATCCTGAAACACTGAGTTCATGTACCCCTGAAAAATGGCGGGGGCGTTACACAATCCAAAAGGCATAACTAGGTATTCAAAATGCCCGAGGGGCGTATTGAAGGCGGTTTTCCACTCATCCCCCTCCCGAATGCGGATGAGGTTGTATGCTCCCCTGAGATCAAGTTTAGAAAACCATCGGGCACCAGCGACCTGGTTGAGGAGGTCAGGAATGAGTGGAAGAGCATACTGGTTTCGGACTGTGATTTTGTTTAGCTCTCTATAGTCAATACAGGGCCGGAGACCCCCATCCTTCTTCTCAACGAAGAAAAACCCGGCACCCACCGGGGATTCTGAGGGCCGGATGTGCCCCTTGGCCAGGCTGTCCTGGATATAGTCCCTCATGGATTCTCTCTCAGGAACCGTAACGTTATAAATGCGGCCCTTGGGAAGTTTGGCCCCAGGAATCAAGTCTATTTTACAGTCCCATTCCCTATGAGGGGGCAGAGCTTCGGATAATTGTTTGGAGAACACGTCAGAAAACTCGGAGAGGTATTCTGGTAGGGGGGTCCCCTCGCAGGTGGAGATTCCCACCTTCACCGCACAAAGGTGGTTGGCACAGCGGGGACCCCACTTTACCAGTTCCAACGTGTCCCAATTTACTACCGGGTTGTGCTCCCGGAGCCAGGGGAGGCCTAGGACGACGTCTACAGACAAATCTCTCATCACTAGAAAGGTGCAGGTTTCCACGTGTAAGGCTCCTATGGTAGACCTTACTTCAGGGGTAACCAGATTAACCACCCCTGCTTGCAATGGGGTGGAGTCCACTCCTGAAACCAGAATCGGGGTCTCTAAACGTAAAAAAACCCCGGACAGTTGAGCAACGAAATTAAAGTTAACGAAATTCGCCGCAGCCCCAGAATCAACAAAGGCTTGCCCAGTACGGTGGAAAGCATGAAATTCTAGGGTGCAAGGCAATAACATTTTGGACAACACAGGGAGTACCTTGGCTCCTAGACAGTCCTCCGGACAACTGCCTAGGAGCGGACGTTTTCCCTGCCATGGCTTCTTGGCGCAGGTTGCAATGCGGTGACCCGGCTCCCCACAGTAGAAGCAGAGGTTCTTCTTCAGGCGATTTTCCCGTCGTTGCTTGGGGTTCATGGCTCCCAGCTCCATGGCCTCGGTGGTGGGAGGTGGAAAAGTCGGGTCAGTAGAAGAAGTGGGCGTGGGGAGTGGAGTGGTCCGAGCGGCGTGTCTGGCCCTCAAACGTCGGTCAGCCCGAATAGCCAGCGACATGGCTTGCTCCAGGGTTCTTGGCTCCGGGTGGGCCACGAGTAGGTCCTTAAGACCCTCAGACAGACCGGTCAAAAATAGGTCTTTTAGGGCGGCATCATTCCACCCGGATTCTGTACAGTGCTGGCGGAATTGGGAACAGTAGTCCTCCGCCATCTTGCAACCCTGGCGCAGGGCCAGAAGCTTGGAGACTGCGTAGCCGGCACGGTCGGGTTCGTCATAAATTTGACCCAAGGCGGAAAAAAAGGCGTCAAGGGATAGTCGGGCGGGAGAGCCAGCAGGTAATGAGAAAGCCCAATTTTGGGGCTCTCCCCTCAGGCGGGTAATTACAATTCCCACTTTCTGGTATTCAGTACCAGAGGAGTGGGGGCGGAGATCAAAGTAGAGCTTGCAGCTCTCTCGAAATGCGAAAAACTGACTTCTCTCTCCGGAGAAACAATCCGGAAGCGTGGCTCGAGGTTCTGTCATTGTTCCTGGAGCGGAAGGGGGCTGCATGGGACCTGCAGCTGCCGCTTGTTCCTGTCGCTGCAAGCGGGCTGTTAGGTCCTGGGCAAGGTTCGTAAGGAACTGGACCTGGTTCGCTAAAGCTGCCATGGCCTCCATCGAGGGGTTCGGAGTTGCCGGGCGGATGCAAGGGTCTGACCTTCGTTCGGCCAGTGTTACTGTCAGGACAGTGTCCGGGATATGGGGGTCCCTGAGATATCCCGCAACCCCTGTCCCTGCCTACTTGCCCCCCTGGGCTAACCCCCAGGGCGACAACTGGGCGGCGGTCCCTACCCTCACTAGGGAAGCGGGACACGGGAAGACAAACAGACACTGAAGACAAACAACGGTAGAATGGTCAGACAATCCGGGTCGGCAACAGGAGGGTACGCAGTACAGGGGGGTCAGGCAAAACGTAGTCAAGGTCCAAAAGCAGAGGTCAGGAAAGCCGGGGTCACAAACAGGAGTCAAAAGAATACGCGGGTGCAGCTGGAAGACCAAACTAACACTGGCAAGGCCTGAGAGGAAAACACACCTATTTAAATGCTGTCAGCGCTCCCGCCCCAGAAGCTGATTGGGGCGGAGAGCCTGACAGCAGCAGGGCTAATCAGGGCGGTGCTGGGGGCACGCCCCCAGTCTAGCTGCACAGACAGTTACTAGGGAAGCCAGCCTGGTAGTCGAGCGACTAGAAGCACCAGCTGCCTCCCTAGCAACCCGGCGGCGACCAGTCTTACAGCGGCCCGGGGAGATCACCAGAACCGGGGTACCTCTGCGCCGCGCTCCTGTACCCCGGGTGGCCGGACCAGTGGTGCGGGCACGGCGGCCCCGAGAGTTGCCGGTTCTGACAGCCAGAGGTTGGAGATCACTGATGGAGAAGCAGAGGAAGTGGAGCGTTGCAAGACTGCCTGGACCGGCTTCACACGGGCGAGAAAATCTTGCATGAATCTGCCCCCTCCATCTTTTGGCGCGCCCTCCCATTGCCCTCGCATCGCCCATTGTCTTCAGTGCGATTTGATGCAAGGTCTCCCCATTAAAAACAACGGGAGGATCGCTACTTTCCCGAAGTGATGCAGGGTGGTTTTGCTATAAAACGCCTTGCATCCGCGGGGAAATCGCATGTTGGCGGGCGCGATATCGGACTCGCCCGTGTGAAGGTAACCGTAGGGACTCGGCAGGGTTTCTTTTCTTTATTGAGATGCCCTGAAGCAATAAAAATTTTTTTTTTTTAGTTGCCAAAGCGTCCCCCCCCCCTTTAATCACCTGATACAAGTTTGGTTAGCATGCACTGCAGGACTGAGTGATGTACCAGTAACAGCGCCTCCTAGTGGACATGGAATCTCTCAGACTCTGCGTTATTTCTTGTCTTCTCGGGCGGCACCTACCTTGAGCGGCCTGCTTGGAAAACCTGGCGGCATCTCGAACGTTGTTCTTGATCTTCCTTCCTTTGTCTTTTAACCCTTCGAGCCATGCCTGAGACAAAGCCACAGACAGCAGCAGCAGGAGGAGCACAGAAAGCCTCATTGGGAATCAGTAGGGGGCGCTCTTACCTGCAGGAGATAAAAGACAACTTACAGGACTGCATTTGGATTCAGACCCCATGACTTTGACCGTATACTGGTACCGTGTATCCCCGAAAATAAGCCCTAGCCTGATTTTTCTGGGGTTTTGGGGAGGCTTGAAATATAAACCCTATCCCCAAAATAAGCCCTAATTACACTACATAAAAAAGAGGAAGTAATGTTGTATGAGCAACCGAGGGCTGCGCAAAACAGACCGGAGCTGTGGAGAGCAGCGGGAGGGACCTGGACACCGAGTCTGCTAGGTAAGTACAATAAGACCTCCCTGAAAATAAGACCAAGCACCTCTTTTGGGGCAAAAATTAACATGACAGTGTCTTATTTTGAGGGAAACATGTTAGTTTCCAAGTGAAGGTTCTCCAGGTGCTGCAGCACTACAACCCCGGCCATCTGCATGCTGGGAGTTGTAGTGCTGCAGCGGCTGGAGATCGCTGCTACAGACAGATGACTGATTTTATAACAGATCACCGTCGATCATTTATATCATTGCTGAACCAATAGGGGAGCGGCGTGATCCAGTGCAAAATGAGATGATCTATCACAAAAGGAGGGACTGTCACTTTAAGGAAGCTCAATGCCACTGAAGTGCTCCCTGGGGGTCCCAGTCGGGGGAAGGGAATGGTTGTGGATGGGTGAGGACACATTTAATTGCTAAAAGGGTTTGCCGACATTTAAAAAAAAATATTTCCCAGGGTGGAGAATGGCAGACAAAATAAACCCGCCACGACTCGCCTCACGTGGTCTCTGGTCCAGCGCCGCTGATCGGTTCGTTCCTCGTTGACACAGGAAGTGATGTCACATTCGTCGCTCGCATGACCACTGTAATCGGTTGCTGGCCCCAACAGTCATGTGTGCTGAATGGCATGTGACTGCTAAGGCCAGTGATTGGCTGCTGCAGTCATGTGATGTCATCACTTCCTGTTTCAACAGGGATTGGAAAACGTCAGCAGTGCCGTACTGCGGGCAACATGAGAGGCGTGGGGTGGGTGTCTGAGCGCTCCATTCCCCATCCAGCTGATTGTTTGTGTTTCTTCTTCTTTTTTACAAAGGGCAGAAAACCCCTTTAAGTGACTCCGGCTCCTCGTTTTTGACACCTTTGGATATTGGATGAGAGGGGGTGCGACCTCCGACACAGCGACCATCGGCTGATTGAAGGGACTGTGGGGCTATTGATTGGAAAAACATGGTTGATTACTTTCAAAAACAGCGGCACGTTAGTCCCCAGGCCGTGTCTGGTACTGCAGCTCCACTGCATTCACTTCTAAGGCCTCCCTCACAGACGGTTTTTAGCGCTGCACTTTCAGCACCGCAATAAACGCCGTCAGAGGCTCCCATTGTTTTCCGTGGACCCTCGCACAGCCGCTCCATCGCGGTGCATGTTCTGTGTTTGAGGCGCTGCCTGAAAACAAAAGTAAAATGCTGGAAAGCAGCGGTGTGAGGGAGGCCTGAGGTGCTAAACTGCAATACTGCCAGCAACCAGTAGACGGGTGCGGCGCTGCTTCTGCAAGAGAGGAGCCATGTTCTTCTAATCCTGGACATTCCCCTCTAACATTTGCTTGAAGGGACTGTCAGGATGGGACATCAGTAGTTGATCGGTGGGGTCTGATGCTTGGGACCCCCAACTCTCAGCTGTTTGCCAAGCCTGCTGTCAGTGTGAACGGAGCAGGAAGCGCACAGCTCCGAACACATTGCAGCGCCCCGGCCGGTGATGCCGGCGCAGTGCGCTTGGAACTCAATGCAATGTGAATCCAGGCCGCTGCATTACGGACGGCGCTGTCTGTTTCCTGCTCCGTACAACTGGCAGCGGTCGCCCCCGCTGATCAGCTATTGATGACCTATCCGGAGGACCATTCATCAATCCCTTAAGGACAGAGCAGCATAAATTCACAGCGCTTGGCCCTGGGCTTTAATCCCGGCCAATGGTAAAAATACGGCACAGGATCACAACTCCTGCAGTGTAGCAGGTTGGGTCCAACAGCCGAGGACCCAGAGAAGGCGGCGGGAGCGCTGTGTAGTGAGTGGAGAAAGCAGAAGTGCTGCTCCCACTATTCAGCCCGGTGATCACATGACCGCCGGGTGCCCCCGCCACAGCTAAACAGACTCGGACCAGCTCCGTTAGTGACTGTTGTCACCACAAGGGGCGGGCTGCCCCGGGGCTCCTGCGGACGCAAACAAGTAATAGAATAACAAAGTGAGTGACCCCAGAGGTGTTATATGAGGTCACGGGGGCAGAGATGGAAACAAAATATATGTGTGTATAGGGAGATGACCCGACGCCGACCGAACCGTCACTATAAGCACCCTGTAACCGGAGACTATACAAATTATATATCAAAGCGTCACAAACAGAATGAACCCCGGACTTTGTCAGCGGAAATACACTCATTTTAAAAATAAACAACTAGAAATTTAAATATAATTTTTTAATTTTTTTTTAGCTTTTTACCGTTAATAAAACAAAAAAATGGAAAAATTCAATGAAAAAAAAGTATTCTAAAGAATCCCCCGTATGTGGAGGAAAAAAACCACAGCAAGAACAACTAAAGAGAAGGAAACAGGACCGTAAAATCCCTAAAAAGTGTCAGGTGTGTTAGGACCAAAACACCCTGGTCCTTAAGGGGTTAAAAAGATGTGAGCAGGGAGAGATTCCGGGTCCGGTCCCACGCAGACGAATACCGCAGAAAAACCCCACAATCTCCCCATCAAAATCCACATTGTTTTTTTCATCTGCTTCCAGCCTGCAGATAACTGCGCTTTGCAGCCACAAGGGGGCAGTGCACACTGGCGACCGCTACTGACCACCACCGTCTCTCCCCCGGTGACAGCCTGCTGACCGGCGGTGTGCGCTGCGCTCTCGGGGGTGAGAGGATCTGCAGCTGGTTGGGAGTCACAATCTGCACCCGTGATGCCGTTTTAGATGCGGAAATGCTGCAGATTTTGCTGTGAATTTTCCTCTGGAGAATCTGTAGCATTCCGACTAGATGTGAACACATCGTAAACCTACAGACATAAGGCGCCTCTCTAGCGCCCCCTCCTCCAGTACCGGAGCCCGCACCCAGCTGCTCTGATCCTGGAAGATGAGGCACTCTTGTGCTGCATGTTGTACTTGTGACCACTCACAGGCGCAAGGGGGATTCTGCCGGGTGCTGGAATGGGGAGGGCCACAAGAGAGGCGCGTATGGCTGCTGTTTATATTTCATGACCTTTCTTCAGCCATATCATTTTTTCACTTCTAGAATATCCCTTTAAGTACATTTTATCACATTTATATGCAGATATAATATTTTAAACGGGATGTCTGGGAGTGGAAAATCGTACCCACTTTTCTTCTCCCCAGAAGCGGTGCCACATGTGTCCGCAGGTTGTGTCCGGTATTGCAATTCAGTTCCATTGACATGACTAGGGTCAAACTGCAGTACCGCACACAGCCTGTGGATAGGAGTGTCGCTGTTTTTGAAAAAAAAAATAAAGCCTTCATGTCTTTCTAATCCAGGTAGTGCCCAATCCCTGCAATCAGCGGGGGGTCAGTGAGACCCGACTGATGTCAGATAAGCAAATAGCCTGTGTTATTGGACGTGATGTAAGAAGAAAACCCATGATACTGTATTACCTGGAGTGGTGAAATCTTGACTATCCAGCTATTTTGTACTAAAAAACCCCATGCCGGATTTTCAGACTTTCTACATTATTATGTTGGATTAACCCTTTCAGTGGCACGCCCGGAAATTTTTTGGGACGAGCTCCACTGCCCATAGTGATATAGCCCGGAAGATTTCCAGGCTATGTTTCACTATAGGACCGTGCAGAACACATTGCCATAATCTGTGGCAGTGTGCTCTGCCTGCACAGACCCACAGAGAACAGTTGAGGACTTTTAAAAAAGAAGCTGGAAGATATTACCGATCTGCCGGCAACTTCCCGCTTCTTTTTTTAAACTCCTGCACTGTTTACAGGTTGCTATGGAGACCATTGGTTTGTGAGAAGCCAGCTGATGGTCCCGGTGGCAGGGAGAGCTGGTGATCGGCTGTCAGAGGATAGCTGGGCTCATGCAGCGGAGAACGGAGAAAACCTCTGTTCTCCACTGTATGTAAGGGGCTGTCACCATCGGACCCCGCAATGTTATCAGGGGGTCCTGATGGGTCTCTGTGGCACCCAGAGGCTTGAATATAGCCTCTGGGTCTGCTAGCTGAATTAGGCCTGTCAGCATAGCAGAGTATTAGAAGAATAAAAAAAGTATTGTGCAAGTTCCCTAAAGTGACAAAAATGTAAAAAAAAGTTGAAGTAAAAAAAAAAGTTAAAAAATTATAAAAAAAAACAAAAAACCAGCCCAAACCCCACCATTCTCCCTTTACTTTGTAGAAAAAAGAATTAAAAGCAAAATGACACATGTGGTATCCCTGCGTTCGTAATGACCCAGAGAAAGAAGGTAGTACATTATTTAACCCGCAGGGGGCATGGCATGGGGAAAAAGGAAAATGTGATAAAAATAGCTAATTTAGCCAATCTCACCATACAAAAAACGGAATAGAAAGTGATCAAAATGCTGCACGGATCAACAAATGGTACTAATAAAACGTACACCTCATCCTGCAAAATAAAACCCCTCACACGGCTCCGCTGATAAATCTAAATGCTCGGGGGCCTTGAATGCAGCGATACGAAAATAATCAAGTGTGAAAAATTAGTGAAAAAGAAAAACACGATTACAATTAGGTATCGGCGTAACCGTACCGGCCGGGAGAATGACTGTAATACATTATCTATACCGCTCAGAGAATGCTGGGAAATATAACAAACGGACAGAATTACAGATTTGGTTAGTCTTGCCCCTGAAAAAACGGAATAAAAAGCGATCAAAATGTTACAAATTCTCAAAAATGAGATAAATGAAGCCTGGAGTTCATCCCGCAATAAACACGGCCGTCAAGAGCGCCGGCGATGGGAAATAAGATTATTACGGCTCTTGGAATGTGGCGACACAAAAGCAAAACTTTAACCCCTTAAGGCCCAGGTTGTTTTGTACCTTAAGGACCAGATACTTTTTAGGGATTTTACCCATGTGGCGGTTTTACTGCTCCATTTTTTTTTTCCTTTAGCTACCAAAATTATTTTTGCTGCGTTTTTTTTCCGTGACATATAGGACTATTTTTTATTTCTTTTTCACTTACTTTTTTCCCCGTTTTTTTTTAGTTTTATTGGGGGTAAAAAGCTAAAAAAAAAATCGTTTTTTTTAACATTTATAATTTTTAAAAAAATTATTTTTATATTTGCACTAAAATAAAGCATGGGGACGGGTTCTATTTGTTTCGGATGTTTTGATATATACTATGTATGGTTTTGGTTCACAGGGCGCATACGGCGACGGTTTTTGTTGGCGTCTGCTTTGTGTTATCCTCTTTCTTATGTATGTATTGTTGTTTTATTCTGTTATTTTGTTTTACTTATTTATGTAATTGTGTTTTTTACTATCTGTGTCCCCCATGACGTTATATACGACCTCTGGGGGACATTCACATATTTTTTTACTTTATTTGACACTTTCCCACTATAGCTAGGGTGTCCATAGGAGCCCTAGTTACAGGGGAAAACAACCCCTGTGGTGACATTAGTCACCTGCAGAGCTGCCAGGGTCTAGTCTGACCCTCCAGCTCTGCATAGCAGGGAATCCCAGGAGGTCACTTGACCCCCCGAGGCTCCTGTAGTGAAAGTACATCTTATTTTCACTTTCCCCATACAGTGCTCATTGAGCACTATAGATCGGGGAAGCAGAAGGCAGGAAGGGTTAAAAACCCCTCCTGCCTTCTGCTCCGGGTTATCAGCTGTTTCTGCCTCTGACTGATTGCAGAGCAGGAGACTTAAAGCACCGCTGTAATTTTACTATCGGCGGTGCTCTAAGCCCAGGACCAGCCGCCGTATATATAGGAAAAATTTTTTTTAAATGTACAAAAATAGTAAAACATAAATACTGTATAAACCTTGTATCGCCGGAATTGTGCGACTCGGAGAATGATGTCATCACACTATTTATTCTGCACGCTGAACGCCGTAAACATGAAAGAATCTAATGGCAGGATGTCTCTTTTTTCCCCCTAATCTCCCTACAAATGTTTTTATAAAAGTTCTGCAATACATTATATTTACCCCAAAATGATGCCATCAAAAAGTACAACTTGTCCCGCAAACAACAAGCCCTCGTACGGCCGTGTCAGGGGGAGAATGAAGAAGTCATGGCTCTGGGAACGCGGCTGGGAAACTAGTGAAAATTAAATGATTAGTCTGCCCTGGTGGGTCTGACAGGGGGGGAAGAAACCGCCACTGAGGGGTTAAAGAACCTGCCCTGGTGGTTCTGACAGGGGGGGAAGAAACCGCCACTGAGGGGTTAAAGAACCTGCCCTGGTGGGTCTGACAGGGGGAAGAAACCTGACACTAAAGGGGTTAAAGAACCTGCCCTGGTGGGTCTGACGGGGGTAAGAAACCGCCACTGAGGGGTTAAAGACGCCGGGTCTGCTGATAAATATTCATTGATTTGTCCTAAACTTCTAACAAGTGACTTGCGCTCCTGAACTCTCCCTGCGGCGCTGATGATGATCTCTCACCTGTGCCCGGAGTCAGTCTGCGGTCTGCAGTGGTGCCCGGCAGCTGCTGCCGCTATTTATGACAGCCGCTCGTTGCACAAATCTGTGCTTTTCTCAGCTCTCTTGTGACATCGGCGTCTCCACGTTCCGGACATTTCTCAATCGCAGAATTTCTTTTCGGTGAGTTGTGGGTTTGTGAGAATCATGATGGGTGTGGCGCACAAGGCTCAGGGCACCCGTCCAGTGCTAGCCTGGGAGGAGGGGGCGCTCTACCCACTTGGAATTTCACTAATGAGGAAAATTATGTGTCATTTACTGGGGATTCTGCCCTGCTGCAATAAGCCAGGACAGGCGTGCCGGGGGTCATGGGGCGGGGGGGACCCCTGCTGGAGGAGAAGCCTCAGGCTGATCGCCGGGTGAGGGGGTCGGAGTTACTGGCAGAGGGGGAAGGGGGGGATCCGACGCTCGGGACCCCCAGGAATCTGTTGCGCTGCTATTGCAGACAGTCTGCGCAAATGCAATTCAATACGGACAATCAAAATGATTTAACCCCTTAGTGACGCGGCTAGTTTGGGATTTTGGACTAAAAGATGCAACAATTTTCGGGCAATTTTCGTCTCCACTTTTCAGAAGCCATAACTTTTTTAAAATCCGTTCCCACCGACGCGGCCGCACGAGGCCTGTTTTTCGCGGCGAGCTGTAGTAGGTATTGGTGCCATATAATATATTGTAGAACATTTTTAGTTTTTGGAGGCTGGGAAGAAAAAACATCAATCCTTTTTATTTTTTTTATTTTACAGCGTTGGGGGTGATTTAGTGTAATTCTTTTGTGTGTGATGCGATGCGGGACAACAATGGCTCCGCTGTGTGGCCCCATTCAAAACAAAGGCGTTCATATTCGTGTCAGATTTGTGTGTTCTCGCGCTATTTTCTCGGCCGTGTGACAACGGCCTTAGAGACGCGGAAGGAGGATTTCTGCTTCTCACATCTACTCTTCAATGATGCGATTGGGTTTTACGCTCTCTTACAGGGGCCACAACACAAAACTGAAATCCATATTCTGGGGCCCCCAGGAAGTGGCAAAGTCTTGCTGACCCCATCCCATTATAACTGATTCCTGAACCTGGAGATATATATATTGTAGTCGGCGTCCAGGGACCGGCTTTCTACTATTGTGTGTATGTACATGTATATAATATATACAGGAGGTGAAAAAATATATAAATTCTGTATGAAATGCATACGCTTTTAATCATTAGCACTGAGCTGCCCTTTGACCCCTGCTTGGCTGGGAGCTTTCCTGCCAAATTTGTATTTACTTCACCTCCTGCCCTGCTCTGGGGAGTTTTGGGAGTCTGCTTGTAACAGCTGAGTGGCTCAATCCCCCGACCAATGGAACCCTGTTGCTCAGGCTGATGTTCACTTCTTCCCGGAAGCGTCTGTCGTATTATCTCCATTTAAAGTCGGTCTTTACGGTCTTATTGAAATATGTTTTATAATCTTATGTAATTTAAGGCATGCCTTTTAGACGGTGTTTCCATATTTTTGTCCACCCCCTGTGTGTGTATGTATATATATATATATATAATTATAATGATCATCTGTTCAGTCGCGGCCGGCTTCCTGTCGCTTTATGGATCATCGCTTCTTTACCTTGGCTGCTTTTTTCAGTATATATGTGCTGCAGTGTTTCCCCGAAAATAAGACCCTGTCATATTAATTTTTATCTTATTTTCGGGGGGTGTCTAATAACACCTACTGCCGGCGTTCCGGTCCTCGCACTGCTGCCGCGTCCTCCTTCAGTCCAACAGAGCAGTCCCAATCAGAGCTTTAGCTTTGGGTATTCAAGCCCCGCTTCCAGGAAGAACTGCTCTGTCAGCCTGAAGGAGGACGCGGTAGCCTGCAGCAGCACCGGAGGCCAGCGCGAGGACCGGAACGCCGGCGGTAGGGGAGTATTGGGGTTTTTTAACATGTAGCCTAGCTAGGGCTTATTTTCGGGGAAACATTATGTATGTATATGTGTGTATATAATGTGTAGATAGTGTAACTATAGAGCCGCAGGACCCGCAGATGTCAGGCAGCAGATTTTATTCTGAGTACAGAAAACATACAGTTTACACATAACGAGGCGATTACAGATGATTACACTGCCCCCCCCCCCAATAATTGCAGCAGATAATCACTGATTTGCTGAGCGGCTGGATTATGCGGGTCTAGTATTTGTCAGGGAGGCCTCTGGGCCTATAACGATTAGGGTCGCCCCCGCTCCTCCCCCACTCGTTGGCTTCCTGATCGGCGGCGCGGTCCTCGGCTCCTTGTCCGCTGACGCCCGTCTGGATGGATTCTCTGGCATCACTAGGGAGAGATGGAAGTGGTTGAGTTCAGGCAGATATTGTGCAGAAAGCACGGATTTACTCTCATATGGACTTCGCTTTACTTCTCCAGTACAGATATTTAGTAACATCTACTCTAGTCACAGCCAGAGCTGCATTCAAAACATTGCTAGTTTCCTGTTAGCTACAGACGTTGCTGCCCCCTGGTGGGAGTGTGTACAGATACTCCACCAGGGATACAGCTGGAAGACTTAAATGTCTAGCATGTCCTGGCAGTGGCATGCTGAGAGTTGTAGTTTGTCGCAGGTTTCTGCCACTACCGCTGAGTAAGGTTTGGTGCCTTCTGGTAGTTACTAAAACTGTGACTGTCTTAAAGGGGTTGTCCAGTTGTAAGCTATTGATGGCCTTTCTGCAGGATAGGTCATCAATGGTCGATCGTCGGGGCCAGGACCCTCTCTGATCAGCTGTTCACCGGGTCAGCGCACTCATGCACTGAGCTGATTTCTGCAGGAAGCAGACGGCTCCATTCTCATTCCAGCGGTCAGGCTTAGTATTACAAGCAATGTTCCCATTGACTTCAGTGCTTGCAATACCGAGACTGGCCACTGCAGTGGCAACGGAGCTGTCTGCTTCCTGCAGAAATCAGCTCAGTGCATGAGTGCGCTGACCCGGTGAACAGCTGCACAACTCCTTTAAGACTACATTTCCCAGAATGCAATATAATACAGTGAGAGCACTTAAACGTCTGTCGTTTCCATGACCACGGGGCCACTTACCTTATGATGTTGGCCCAGACTCCCGCTTCCCCCGGGCATGGAACTGCAGGCCAGAGTTCTGGAAGGTTTTTTCTGTCAATGCGATGCCCTGTATAGTCAGATCCCAGTATTCTGCAAGACATCAGAGAGTACAAGCTGAGCTGCCGCCTCCCCTTAACCCCTTCATCCGGGGCCACTGCCAGTCCTCTGACAGCCGACACCCGCCCACAACAGCCACAATCAGTGTGAGCGCCAATCGTGGGTTTTAAACCTTTCAGTGCCGCTATCAATTCTGAAAGTGGCATTTAAATGGCCCAACCAGGATTCAGGGGCCCGAAATACCCACCATGCCATGAGACTGGGAGGTGCCGTTCGGTTGCCATGCCAGCTTGGGGTCTTCTGGAGGCCCCTGTGGGCTGCCGTGTCAGAGCGTGGTATAATGCAATACTAAGGCATGCATTATACTCTGAGTGGTCAAGCGATTGCAAGTTCAAGTCCCCCGAGTACAAAATACGTTTCATGAATTATTAGAAAAAGTAAAAGGTGATAAAAGGTTAAAGAAACGTTTTCTATATTAGAAATAAATCAAAACAAGAAAAAACCCCAAAACCCGTCGGTTCAGTTGGATCCATCAAAGTCCGACCCATCAAAGTAAGGCGTTATGTATCCCGCACAGCGAGCCTCAGCGGAGAGAAGATGGTCACCCCGCTCACATGAACCCAGAAATGGTAACAATAGAAGCTACGAGCTGTCCTGCGAACAACGAGCGCCCAAACAACTGCCTACACCGACGGGCACATAAGTCATAGAATATGGGGCGGAAATAACTTTATTTATAACCAAACATATTGACATTTCTATAAGTAGTACAAAATTTCAATTACAATTATGGGTTTAAGGGGGTTATTAAAAAACGGTATAAGCTGCATATGTCTAAAAATGACCGTCTTATACTTCAGCCCCCCCCATAATTTGCATTTAGCTGAAAATATGCAGTAACGGCGCCCCCTACTGGGCAAGTTATTACGGAAAATAACTGGTCCTCGACTGACGGCTCTGCAGTTGTTAAAAAACTATAGCCACTAATTTAAACGCTGTCGGGGCATGCTGGGAGTTGTAGTTTTACAGGAGAGCTACATACTGAGGACTTACGTTTAACAGCTTCTTGTATTGATCTGACGCAGTCTGCAAGATTCTCAATATTCTGGCAGGTTCCATGAACCATAGCTATAGAGACCAGCAGGAGGAGGACCTGGACCTTCATCAGGATCTGCGGAGAGTCTCGTCTGGCAGAAGGAAAACTGTAGAAAATCCAGGTTTATAAATCGGATGATGTTATGGTCCACGAGCCTATCCCCATGTGACTGAATTACACTAGTGTGTATATATATATCCAATACTGACCCTGAGTTACATGCTGTATTATACTCCAGAGCTGCACTCACTATTCTGATGGTGGAGTCACTGTGTACATACATTACTTATCCTGTACTGCTCCTGAGTTACATCCTGTATTATACCCCAGAGCTGCACTCACTATTCTGCTGCTGGAGTCACTGTGTACATACATTACTTATCCTGTACTGCTCCTGAGTTACATCCTGTATTATACTCCAGAGCTGCACTCACTATTCTGCTGCTGGAGTCACTGTGTACATACATTACTTATCCTGTACTGATCCTGAGTACATCTTGTATTATACTCCAGAGCTGCACTCACTATTCTGCTGGTGGAGTCACTGTGTACATACATTACTTATCCTGTACTGCTCCTGAGTTACATCCTGTATTATACTCCAGAGCTGCACTCACTATTCTGCTGGTGGAGTCACTGTGTACACACATTACTTATCCTGTACTGCTCCTGAGTTACATCCTGTATTATACTCCAGAGCTGCACTCACTATTCTGCTGGTGGAGTCACTGTGTACATACATTACTTATCCTGTACTGCTTCTGAGTTACATCCTGTATTATACTCCAGAGCTGCACTCACTATTCTGCTGGTGGAGTCACTGTGTACACACATTACTTATCCTGTACTGCTCCTGAGTTACATCCTGTATTATACTCCAGAGCTGCACTCACTATTCTGCTGGTGGAGTCATTGTGTACATACATTACTTATCCTGTACTGATCCTGAGGTGCATCCTGTATTGTACTCCAGAGCTGCACTCACTATTCTGCTGGTGGAGTCACTGTGTACATACATTACTTATCCTGTACTGACCCTGAGTTACATCTTGTGTTATACTCCAGAGCTGCACTCACTATTCTGCTGGTGGAGTCACTGTATACATACATTACTTTTCCTGTACTGATCCTGAGTTATATCCTGTATTATACTCCAGAGCTGCACTCAGTATTCTGCTGGTGGAGTCACTGTGTACATACATTACTTATCCTGTACTGATCCTGAGTTACATCTTGTATTATACTCCAGAGCTGCACTCACTATTCTGCTGGTGGAGTCACTGTGTACATACATTACTTATCCTGTACTGCTCCTGAGTTACATCCTGTATTATACTCCAGAGCTGCACTCACTATTCTGCTGGTGGAGTCACTGTGTACATACATTACTTATCCTGTACTGCTCCTGAGTTACATCCTGTATTATCCTCCAGAGCTGCACTCACTATTCTGCTGAACTCTTTGTTGGCAGAGCCTGATTAAGAACATTATGCAAATCATCACAACTTGTGTAGTGTATTTTAGTTCTCAGCCTGCAGTATTATGAATGCAGCTCTGGAGTGTCATGCAGGGTGTTGGCCGTTCTTATGTCCCCTGTATCAGATATAACCTGGGTATCTGCTCCCTCTCCGCTCTGCTGTCTCACCTCGGTAGTGATGTGCTCTCGGCTTCTTGCTCCGGGGTGCAGTGAGGTCCCGGCACTGGTTGCTGCTATTTATTTCGGTTGCTGGTAATGTTTTCCCCAGAATCTTGGACAGTTCGCTGCTTTTTGTTTATTTCACCAGTTTTGGTGCCAACCTTACCCATGAACCTGTGTGGAAATCTTTCCTGGGAAGTTTCCTCCGAACTAACGCACGTTTCTCCATACGTGAACTCCCAGCGCTGCAGCGGGGGCTCCCTATGTGGTTGGGGGGCTCTAGAGGACCGGTGTAATAATCCCCTGGGCTCCCCATGAAGGGTTAATGGTCAGGGTAGACGAATCCAGAATACTGGGACCCTCCAGCTGTTGTGGAACCAGAACTCCCAGCATGCCCCATGCTTCCTGCACTTTAGTAGAACACTGTGGCTCTCCAGCTCTTGTGGAACTACAAGTCCCAGCATGCCGAGAGCTGTACCTCCCGAACAGCTAGAGAGCGGCAGTTCGCTGCTGGGGGGGCCCTGGTTATGTAAAGCTGGTCTGCGCAGGTGAACACGGTCCCCGGCGGGACACAAAGGCTCTGTTCGTACAGCGGACTCCCCCGCTCGTTCCTTGTGGGCCGCCATGTTTCTATTGGTACCATTTTGCGGACGGCTCGCTGTTCGGTCGCTCTTTTTATTACATTTTTTTCTTGGAGAAGCCGTGACAGAAAAAGCACAAATCTGTATTATTTGTGATGAGGTTCACGGTGCGGGACGACTAATGTGTTACTGTGATGGCCGCCGCCGTACCCAATATGGTTCATGTGTGTTTTATCCTCGCTGCGAGCTTCCTGCGCCCCGGCAGTGAGGAGGAGGCCGGCCGGAGTGCTGCTCGCAGTTGGCGCTCTATGCCCTCTCACTGCGACTAGTCAGAGGTAAGTGAGCGGCACTCCGGTGTTTCCATCGGCTCCAATGAATGGAGTACTGACCGCCGTGCTCAGCCCGCGCTCCGTCATACAGACGCCACTGTGGGGGGAGAGCGACCCGCAGCGAGGAGGACGAGGAACGCGGAAGTCCGTTCTGGGGATCGGTGGGGTTCACAGCGGTGTATTCTCCACCAATCCGCCAGTTATCGCCTATCATGTGGAAAGAGGGTAACATCCAATTCTGGTGCAGCCCCTTTACAGTGATGGTGTATTGTATCGATGTATCATTTCATAAGAGATAAATAACCCTTTAACTGCTGGAATTGTGTCCAGTCCTCCTTGTATGAAGCAACCTACGGGTCAGCGGTGACTGACAGTGTGGCCGGAGATTGTGGTTGACCTTTATTGAGGGCCCCCGGGTGACACATAAGATTCAGCACACGTTCTCCATCTCATCTGCAGTCATGATAACATTTTATTGACCTTTTATCAGGTTTTTGTGGTTTCACAGGAATCGGCGGCGGCTTTTGTTGTGTTAGAGGATCGGCCAAGTGCAGGTTTATGTCATCCGGTGGTTGTAGATTCTCCTCGTTGGTCTTCAGTTCTGCATCTAGTAATCCTCCCCGCCGTCGGCTTCCCTGTAATGATAAATATAATTGCTGCTATCTGTTTCGGTTGCTGGTAATGTTTTCCCCAGAATCTTGGACGGTTCGCTGCTTTTTGTTTATTTCACCAGTTTTGGTGCCAACCTTACCCATGAACCTGTGTGGAAATCTTTCCTGGGAAGTTTCCTCCGAACTAACATACGTTTGTCAATACGTGAACTCCCAGCGCTGCAGTGGGGGCTCCCTATGTGGTTGGGGGGCTCTAAAGGATCGGTGTAATAATCCCCTGGGCTCCCCATGAAGGGTTAATGGTCAGGGTAGACAAATCCAGAATACTGGGACCCTCCAGCTGTTGTGGAACCAGAACTCCCAGAAAGCCCCATGCTTCCTGCACTTTAGTAGTCTTGTAGAACACAGTGGCTCTCCAGATCTCTCCCATCATCTATTTATACCCAGGACTGTAACAAGGGGGCGCTCTAATAACTATATATAGCTATATCAGGGAACAATACAGAGATCTCTCCCATCATCTATTATACCCAGGACTGTAACAAGGGGGCGCTCTAATAACTATGTATAATATATCAGGGGTCAGCACAGAGATCTCTCCCATCATCTATTATACCCAGGACTGTAACAAGGGGGCGCTCTAATAACTATGTATAGATATATCAGTGCTCAGTACAGAGATCTCTCCCATCATCTATTATGCCCAGGACTGTAACAAAGGGACACTAATAATTATGTATAGATATATCAGGGGACAGTACAGAGATCTCACCCATCATCTTATATACCCAGCACTGTAACAAGGGGGCGCTCTAATAACTATGTACAGATATTAGAGGTCAGTACAGAGATCTCTCCCATGATCTATTATACCCAGGGCTGTAACAAGGGGGCGCTCTAATAACTATGTATAGATATATCAGGGGGCAGTACAGAGATCTCTCCCATCATCTATTATGCCCAGGACTGTAACAAAGGGACACTAATAATTATGTATAGATATATCAGGGGACAGTACAGAGATCTCACCCATCATCTTATATACCCAGCACTGTAACAAGGGGGCGCTCTAATAACTATGTACAGATATTAGAGGTCAGTACAGAGATCTCTCCCATGATCTATTATACCCAGGGCTGTAACAAGGGGGCGGTCTAATAGCTATGTATAATATATCAGGGGTCAGTACAGAGGTCTCTCCCATCATCTATTATACCCAGGACTGTAACAAGGGGGGCAGTCTAATAACTATGTATAGATATATCGGGGTCAGTACAGAGATCTCTCCCATCATCTATTATACCCAGAACTGTAACAAGGGGGCGCTTTAATAGCTATAGATATATCAGGGGTCAGTACAGAGATCTCTCCCAACATCTATTATACCCAGGACTGTAACAAGGGGGCGCTCTAATAACTATGCATAGATATATCAGGGGTCAGTACAGAGATCTCTCCCATCATCTATTATACCCAAGACTGTAACAAGGGGGCGCTCTAATAATTATGTATAGATATATCAGGGGTCAGTACAGAGATCTCTCCCATCATCTATTATACCCAGGACTGTAACAAGGGGGCGCTCTAATAACTATAGATATATCACGGGTCTATACAGAGATCTCTCCCATTATCTATTATACCCCGGACTGTACAAAGGGGGTGCCCTCCACATCTAGGAGGAAAGAAGCTTTCTACACTGACATAGAATAGGGTTCTTTACTGTAAGAGCAGTGAGACTATGGAACTCTCTGCCTAAGGACATGGAGATGGCAAATTTGATAAGAGTATGAGGGGCCTGGATGTGTTTCTTGAGTCTTACAATATTATATGTTATATCACTGATTACTCAGAAGGGTCGGTGATCCAGTGATTATTCTGATTGCCAGATTGGAGTCAGGAAGGATTTTTTTCCCTCTAAATTAGAAAAATTAGCTTCTATCTCATTGTTTTTTTTTCTTTCCTTCCTCTGGATCAACATTGGGGGTAATGGGCAGAACTGGATGGACAGATGTGTTTTTTTCAGCCTTACATACTATCTTCATATAAACGAAAGCCTACAGGCGTTTTTGTGCACCACACTTTGACCCCTTTCCGTGACCTTTGGTAGATGATTTTGGTGTCATTAGATTTGTGACCTCTTCACCACTGCCGTAAAATCATAAAATTTGAGTTTGATGCATTGAGTGACTGTCATGCAAGGTTAGAGTTCCTCTGTTAAGTCTAGTGACGCTGTTGTGCTTCAGCCAGCAATGCTGCTAGGCAGGATGAAGCGTTGCTGAGCGACGTAAATATCAACATGGAAGATAGGGGCTAGCAAATATACAGTGTTATGTGACCATAGATCCTGATGGCAACCAAGCTGGAACTTCTGTCCCTCAGAAAGGGGTTTGTGTGCACACGTTCTTACAGGGAGGCTCTTGAGACAGCCCTAGCGGAGCCCATACACTACAGACCAGCTGCAGTGATGTATGATGCAGCATCTAGTGCGACACCCAGGGCACGTAGGAAATGAATCTATATTAGTGTCGACACTTCGCTCAGAGGGACACGTATGTTCACAAATCTCTGAGTGGCTATTATATCACATACATCAGTTTATATAGAGAGTAGGCAGGCTTATGTAAACACTGCATGAAATGCATGGGACTGCCTGAGTAAAGCTTGTCGTACGCAGGTCAACACAGTCCCTGGTGGGACACAAAGGCTCCGTTCGTACAGCGGATTTTGCCCCCGCTCGTTCTTCGTGGGACGTCTTGTTTCTATTGGTACCATTTTGGGGAACGGGTCACTTTTTGATCGCTCTTTATTACATATTTTCTTGAAAAAGCACAAATGTAGAGTTGTGTATTTCTTCTTTCTGATGCTGTTCACCGTGCGCGATGAATAATGCGTTACTTTGACGGATGGGACTTTTACGAATTCACCGATGCCAAATATGTGTTGTTTTTATTTTATATAGCGGTTAAAAGGGTTTTTAAAACTTTTATTACCTTTTTTTGTTATTAAACAGTTTTTTATCGGGTCTCCAACTTGCGATCGCTCAATGTCTCATAAAATCTAATGCAATAGCTGCGGTGTATGCAGCGGGAGCGGACCCTGACCCCACTCCACACAAGCCACGCTCACCAGGGATGTTCAGGTTTTCCTTGGAGCGCGAAGAGATTAAAGGGGTTTTCTCACAAGCGGTTTTATCCCTGATGCCGACAGCCCAGCCGCAGCGCACCTTGAGGTGTATGGCGGTGGCCTCACACATGCATCACTCCTCTATCTCCAGCGGTCCCATGGTAGTGAATGGAGCCGTGGCACATGTGTGGCCTTACACTTTGAGATAAGCCGTAGCTGGCTGTCTATAGAACAGGTAAAACCTGCATGTGGAAACCCTTTAAAGCATGAATTTAAAATATAAAGCCCATCTTGCAGTGTTTTCCGCATCAGGATATCCGCGCTAGGATTTCTCCCAATGACATGAGCAGCGTTGGCGTGCGGATCTGCAGGAGCTTCAGGTGCGGATCTGCGGGAGCTTCAGGTGCGGATCAGCTGCAGAATATGAAAAAAAATGACCTTGCAAATTTGTCGCAGTTGGACGACGGCCAAATTCCCTCCACTGCGATGGTCTCGCTGCTGACTCATCATTAATGCTGGCCACTGGATGCCGCGGTCACATGATGCTACTGGATGCTCGCGGGCTCTCGTGTCCATCTGATGCGTTTGGCCGTATTGCACCGCAGTGAGTCGCAGGAGTCAGGTGATCGCCGCTGCACTATACAGTATTATTAGCCTCTGATAAAGTAATGCATATCGCTAGGATATATCATCACTGTATGATCTTGGGGGTCCGACCTCGGAGACCCTCACAGTTTTAAGAATGAGCGCGACCTTACTGTCCTGGGACATAAGTTTGTCCGGGGTAGTGATATTATCTGCCATCCATCCTCGGCCCGTTGTCCCTCGGGTCTGCTGATTCCTGGGCTCTATTTGCAAGATGGCTGCTGCAACCTTCTTGTCTGAGGGAGAATGGCAGATAATATAACCGCCCACCGGTAACAGGGCAAAATGTTGTTTCGGGACCATAGGGTTGCTTTAAAGGGCCGCTGACTGGCTTTATGCTGCCTGCCCTTTGGAGTTTTTCTGCACAACAGCACTTTCTGCCAGCTCCATTCACTTGGGGCGCCGCCGTGCAGAAAAAAACTGTTAATGTAGGGGCCTCATTTGGCGCACAGTATTAACCCTTTCCAATCCGCTGTTTGACGTCTTCCTACATTCTGATTGAAGCTTGTACAGCTCCAATGTCAGAAGACGTCTGACAGGGTATTCTTACTGTCTATTGCCAGCCACTCCGCTGTCAGATCTTCTTTAGCACACACACTGGCTTTAGCCAGCAGATGGCACCGTTGTATAACAGCAAAAAAGGGAAAGCCTTTTAGGAAACCCTGAATCCAAAATTGGATTGGAAAGGGTTAAGGTTCAATCCCTGATTGGTTCAGGTAGCCGGCTCAAGGTTGACGCAGCCATCCATCCTTCTGAGATCGGTAAAATACCCACTATAGAGGCGATAAATAAAGTGCTGCAAATAACAAGTCCCTTTCCCCTTTAATGCGACCCTCCAGTCCCGGACAAGGTAGCCAAACTGCTTCTCTGGCTACCCTGATGCACATTATGAACACCACTGGCCAATCAGTGCAGAGTGTAGTGCCTTAGACTACCAACTGTCTAGGAGCGGAGGATCTCTCTAGTTCAGCACTCCTCCAGCAGTGCAGCCCCTTCATTCTTTGGATCAGAGTTCGGACCCTATTGGCAGTTACTTTACACAGGATATCCACAGGATCGGGGATAACGTGCTGAGAACAGAGGTCCCTCGTCTCCCCTCCTCCTCGAACGTACTGAGACTGACTGGAGTGCTGCTCGCAGTAGCGCTCTATTCACTTTCCATACAACTGCCAGAGATAACTGAGCAGCGCGCACTCCTATGTTTCCATCAGCCCTGATGAAATGAATTGAGTGTTGACCGTCCGTGCTCAGCCACTGCGAAAAAGCAACCTTTCATTCTGGAGATCGGCGGGGTTATCGTCATGTCAGGACTCAAACCCCAAAACTCCTGTACTCCAGGTGGCAGCTCTACCTACTGAGCCATCAGCCCTTTGGACAGCTCCCCTGCATGACCTTAGCCTAGTTCCTGTCTTAGCTCCGCCCCATTACTGCTTGGACATGCTATAAATGTCTGGCCCTTCCACTTCTTCTTTGCGTGATTATTGTTCTTGCTGCCTTTAGTCTAGCTCTGCTACTACTGCTCCTCTCTTTACAATTGCTGTTATCCATTACCGACCCCTGGCTACATCCTGACTACACTTCCTCTCTGCTCCCTGGTACTGCAACAGATACCCGTTACTGACCTCGGGTTACACGAGGCTCCGAACCTCCTCCATGCCGTTACACGGCCGTGACTTCCCCACCAATCAGCAAATAATCGCCTGTTCTTTGGACATCCTATGGAAAGGGGGTAACATCCGATTCTGGTGCAACCAGTTTAAAGTGATGGCGTATTGTAGCGATATCTCATCATTTCACAACGTATGAATAACCTCTTAACTACAGAATTGTGTCCGGTCCTCCTTGTATGAAATAACCTACGGCTCCTATGTGCTCCAAGGTGATCGGCGGCGACTGCCAGGGTGGCTGGCGGTCGGTGGCGACTGCCAGCGCGGTCGGCGGTGACTGCCAGCGCAACCGGCGGTGACTGCCAGCACTGCCGGACCAGTGGCAACTAAATCACGGGTCAAGTGAAGACTGCAACTTTGGAGCCACGGAGCGTCTGTGCAGGGGATACTGCGGTTATAATTGTCTTCGCTGTTTCGGTTTATGTTGGTAATTTTTGGTGACCCTTTAAGTGTTCCTGGTCTCCAGTTTTAGACCGCACTGGGGGGAGGCTCCTGCTGCAACTCCTGCTCAAACTCCTCTATGGCCTTGTGGGCGAGTATGAGTGATAGTTTGTAGCTTACACACTTTTTGGGTAGAGGATTCTTTTGTGTGTTGGCGGGGGCTGTATAGGAAATACAAGCTCTTATGTGTATATGTCTATAATGTCTCTCCGGTGACTCCTATGTCCAAAATGACCTCCTTGTCTTCCCCCATATTGTGATCCATGTCGGCCCGCTCTTCTGGATTCCTCTGGTCTGCTCGGTCTACCACCGATTCCTCTGATCTACCACCGATATCTGATCTATAGCAGTTTCTGCCTGATTTACCTCCTTGTCTGCGAGGGCCAAATTTCTTGTGTCGTTCTGCAGATCTTCCTTGTGAGCCGGAGCCCCGGTCTCTCCCAGGTATCTTGTCTCCACGACCTCCTTGGCCGGAGCTTTGAAACAGCTTTTCAAGACAAGGATCCATCCTCTCCTTTTTAACCTTTATGCGGAGGTGGTCATGAGGCGGCTGGACTGAAATGATCCGGGTATTAGGCTGACAATAACTGGAGGAACCATCACTAAAATCTGCGTACGGTTATGGCTACAAGGTAGATCTTGTGGAATGTGTTATTAATACAATGGCAGCTGCTATGACGTCGTGGACCCGTGACACTCGGCGTGGGCTCGGTGTACCGCAATGATCCCAACATACAGCCATCTTTATATTCTAAAAATCAAAGGGTGCGCCTGTCCTCCTGAGCCAGTTAACAAGCCTGGAAGGTTCTAGAAGTTTCTTTACAAAAACCTGTTCTTCACGGAACATTAGCTCTGCTATATCATCTGATAAAAGTACATGGTATGACGTCAATGTCTTATTGTCACAGCGCTTTATCTGGTTATACCATCTAGATTACAGAGCCAAGACTGCGCCCGATAACCAAATAGCTCTAATATTTCAATATATGTCGTCTTACAGATACATAGACCGTCTTACCACAATAAGTAATTAAGTCCTATAAAGAATCAATATGACAACGTTCCATAAATATATTCTCCATGATGATACGACCCCCCCGATAGCAGAGACAGCAAAGCATCTGAAGACGCTGATCCTGAAGCTAAAAGAAGAAAATGGGAAGATGGGATTCACCGGAACATCAAGAAGACAACGATCATGACCGTCGCCAACAAGGAAATCGAAGTGGTAATTGGTTTGGTGTTCCTTGGGTCCCTGATCGATCATGGAGGCAGCTCGACAGGTGAGATAAAGCGTTGATTAGCACTGGCCATGGTGAGCATGGACCCAATATGGAAGAGCAAGGATGTCTCAGCCCCCATCAGATGAAGGTTATTTACAGCCATCATCTTCCCAAATACAACAGCTGTGAGGCGTGGACACCGAGGAGAGCAGACAGAAGAAAAATGGATGCTTCTGAGATGTGTTGGAGAAAACATCCAAACCCCCTGGACAACTGGGGTCACCAACAAACCTGTCCTGGACCGTCAACATAGAGGTGTCTCTGGAAGGCAAGATCCCGAGACAGACTGACTTCAGACGTGATGAGGGCCAATTCACTGGAAACAGAGATGCTCCTTGGAATGATCAGTGATGAAAGGAAACGGTGAAGACAAAAGACGCATTGGCTGGACACCATCGAGAAGGAGACTGAAATGGACATCAGGCAAGGGAAAGCAGCCATGGAGAATAGAGAAACACGGAGAGGACTGGCCTACAGAGTATCAAAGAGCCGGACATAGAATTGGAGTTGGATGGATATATATATGTATAAAATATTAACTATGAAAAATATATGATTAATACAATTGTAGATTTGCGGTGAAGGCAGAGATACTAAAGGATGAAAATATAAAAAAAATGAAAAATACCTGGATGCATGTACTCATGGGGTGGATTAACAAGGTGCATACTGGAAAGACAATATAAAAATAAAGAAAAATGAGTAAAACTATGAAAAGAAGTGGAAAAAAAACATAAATATATTTTAAGAAAAATAAAGAACATAAAAACTGATGTTTTAAAAGACTCAATAAAAGTCGCTGCCCTCTGCCAGGTCCTCACCGCCCCCCCCCCTCCCGCATCGATGCAATTCTCTGCAGTACCTCCTTTAGGTCATTGGGTGTAAGTGTGCTCAACCGAAAGATCCAGAACTTCTCTCTTATTCTCAGCCTGGGACTTCCCCCAAGGAACCTTCTCTGGTGGAGTTGAACGCACCCCCGAGGGGTCGCTATTATGGTGGGGCAGAACGTGCCTTGAAGCGCCGTGCTCTATTTGCTCGTGTTCTTAATGTGTTGATCGTCCGGCCTATGTACATCAATCCACAAGTATTCCAATAGATAAATAATAGAAGTAGATCCACAATTTAGGAAGGCCCTCAGGGGATTGAGATGATGTCTTGTCCATCCATCACAACCGGAGGGAAATCCGTATGGAGCACCATCATGCCCTCGTACTCTGCATCTGTATGAGCCTCTTACTGGTTTCTCCGGGATCCCTTGAGGGGGTCAGTATAGTGGGTCAAAGTGTTCTTTAGGGTATGGTGGTTTTTTGGAAAATTACTGGGGAGTATTCAGAGGTCTCAGTGGTAAAGATACCCCCCCACCTTCCCCTAGGACCCCCCAGTGTTTCTAGACAATGTTTTTGAATTGGTAGTGTTGGGACTTACAGCGGGTGGTGGACAGCGCTCTGGGCTTGTGGTCTCTGGTTGTTCTTGATCTTTGCAGGCTCACTGATCTGCCCTCCGCCAATACCCGTCTAAAGGCTGATTGGATGGTCCCTTCTGGGTACCCTTTTTACCTTAAGCATTATTTAAGTGTTTCGCATTGGTGTTTACAATCCTGCTCAGAGGCGCAGGCTCTTCCTATATAGGCCGCCCGTACGGAACATGAATCTTCTACTTTATCTCACAGCAGCTCGACAAATCTGAATAACCAGATGCGTACCAAGTCTCCTCCTAAAACCGTGGACCCAAATAGTCATCTGACCTACATAAATGTAGATCCACAACACTATATTGGTGGAGTCGATGGATCCTGGAAAGTCCAAACCCCAATCCTTAGTATGTAGAGTACACCCCTCTCTGTCCAGTCCATTGCCGTCCCATATCCATAAAGTGTTTGTAGAAGGTGACTCGGGGGACATTTATACCCTCCTCATGGGCCCCCATGTATGAATTATAGTAACTGGCCCCTGACCTGGTCCCCATAGCAGATCACTATTGTGTATACAAAGATTCTTATTAAATGGGAAATAATTGTGTAGAGTAAGGCCGGTCGCACACGAACTGGTTGGATTCCACATACGGAAGCCCACATCGGAGTTGGGCCCTGACCGCGTCCGCGCATACCTGCCTTTTCTGCTCTCTATCTGTGCTGCGAATAGTTGCGGCGAGCCGCCATTGGACACGTGCAGTACAGATTTTTTTTCAATAATTTTTTTATTAGGTGGTGACGCGTAATTCATGACCCCTCCTCGATGTCCATTGCGGGAGGGCCGCAGGTCGGACGGCTACCATTGACTTCAATGTAAGCCATCCGTGTGGAATCCGCACTATAATAGAACATGCTGTGGTTTTTTTTCTCCACTCACTGAAATTGCAATTCGGTTCCTTCAGTGTGCAGGAAGAAGCGCCTTCCAATAGTATACTTTAGATGTTTTTTTCTGTGGATGCCCAGGATGCCCCTGTCGGGTGTTGTATTTGTGTACAGTGACCTCCAGGGTCTCCCATAGGCACGGGTCTCCCATGTTACATCATTAATCGGGGACAGATGTCCCGTATCCTTCCGGCACGCCGGTGAGTAGTGACAAACCTCTGGAGATGGTTGTCCTCGTACTCTGAAGGGTTCCTGGTAATCGAGCCGCCCCGCTGTAATCAGACCGCTGGGTTGGAGAGAGACTTATGGATCTTTAGTAGGAAGGAAAAATATGGAATTTCAGGGTTTTAGGCAAATAGAATCTCTTTCATCTTTTGGGTAAACTGTCTTCAGGCTTTTCCCACAAGTTTGAATAAATCCTCTTCTCTGTATTTTGGGGTGACTTTCTAGAATTCTGTCATATTCCGAGGCCCCCAGTGTTCTCAAAGCTTCCATATCATAAAACCTTCTGTCCGTAATCCCCCCCCCCCTCCCCATCCCCCGTTGTCAGCGGCTGTAATAACAATCTCACCCCTTTAGATTGGGGAGAGACCCTCTAGATTCTTTGAAGCGATGTGTCCGGTCGGTGATCTTTCGTATTCACCTATTTAGGCCTGTTGGGATCTCCAGAGGGGAATTATATTTGATTCTATTCTTTTATTATATATTGTCTTTACCGTCTCCCAACCCCTGAGGCGCTGGAACTTTTTACTTCCTCTGTTTTTACCCAGCTGTTTGTATTGACCCCGGGGTTCAGCTGAGCCTCGCGGACTCTTTTCAGGTCACTGACGTCACGTGGGCTGAGTGAGAGCAGCTTGATCCCATACAAGTGAATGGGGTTGAGCTGCTATAGCAAGGTACCGCCACTACGAAGTGTACAGCGCCATGCCTGGTATGCAGTAAACAGTGCAGAAAATGGGAGTGTTGTGATGGCCCGACCAGGAGGTGGGTATATAGGGTTGTGTCTCCTGTATACTCAGCCCTTCCCCCGCTGATATCTGCGGATCACCAGTATAATAACCTGCAGCTAACACGCCCAGCAGTGGGCTGAGAGGCGGCAGAGCTCTAGTCCTCCGCTGCGGCGCTCACAAGGGGCCAGCAGTAACTACTGCCTACTGATTGCGGTGCGGTATGGCAGCGGGAAGCAGCATTCATCATCCCTACATCTCATAGGCTACAACAGAGACACATAATGCCGTATAGAGGAGCCGGAGCCCACCCCAGGGCCACAACCTCTACACACAGCTGACTGGTGGGGGTCCCGAGGACACCTCATCCTCAGGAGCCGGCATGTCTTACCGCTGGGGGGCTCTTGTTTGTCCTGTCTCAAGGCTCTTTAACCCCTTAGTGACGCAGCCTCATTTGGCTCTAAGGACGCAGTGATGTTGAAGGGATTTTAATCTTCACTTTCCAAAACCCGTTCCTTTATTTTCCCGCCGACGTGTCCGTATGAGGCTCCGTTTTTGCGTGGCGAGCTGTATAATGTATTGTAGAACTTTTATAAATTTTTTGGAGGGCAGAGAGAGAAATCACTAATTCTACCGTTATTGTTGTTTGTTTTATTTTTGCTTTTTCCTTCATTTTTTTGTGTTTTAGCATTAATCGTGCAGCAGAAATGACGACATAAACTGTATTAAGACAATATCTGCCGGGGACCGTCCATCTACTATATATGTGTATATAATATGTAGATCGTGTAACTATAGAGCCGCAGATGTCAGACAGCAGATTTTATTCTTCATGCAGAAGTTCAGCTGTGGAGCACGGAGTACAGAAAACATCCAGTTTACACATAACGAGGCGATTACAGATAATTACACTGCCCCCCCCCCCCCCCCACAATAATTGCAGCAGGTAATCACTGATTTGCTGAGCGGCTGGATTATCCGGGTCTAGTATTTGTCAGGGAGGCCTTTGGGCCTATAATGATTCGGGTCGCCTCCATAGCGCCCCCACGTGTTTGCTTTCTGATCCGCAGCGTGGTCCTCGGCTGTTTGTGTGCCGAAGAATGTCTCAGCAGTTTGTCTGGCATCACTAGGAAGAGAGGAAAATGGATCAGTTCAGGCAGGTAATGAGCATAAAGCATAGATTTACTCTCAAAGGTATATATCCGTTAACATCTACTCTAGTCACAGCCAGAGCTGCATTCAAAATATTAACAGTTTCCTGTTGGCTACAAGACGTTGCTGCCCCCTGGTGGGAGAGTGTACAGATACTCCACCAGGGATACAGCTGTTGGAAGACTTAGGCCTCATGTCCACGGGGAAAATCAGGCCCGCCGCGGATTCTCAATGCAGAATCCCGCAGCGGGTCCCTCCTTTCCCGCGGACATGAGACCTAAAAATAAGCATTACTCACCTGTCCGGGCGCTGTGGATTTGCCCTCCGTTGCGGCCGGATCTTCTTTCTTCGGCCCGGCGGATGTGTTCGCTGGCAGCATGCTGCGCACATGCGCCGTGCATTTTTTTTTTTTTAAACTCCTGCTCTCCCGCGCCGGAGAGCAGGCATTCAGCTGCGGGTGTGCCGCGGATCCAGACGGCATCCATAGGCTTCAATAGAAGGAGACCCGCACTAAAATGGAGCATGCAGCGGGTGTTTTCCTGCACACGCAATCCGCGCCTCAAAGGAAAATGACATCCGCAGATATTTAACTACCTACGGGTGTCCAATGCATCCCTATGGGGCGCGGATCACGCGTGCAGGAAAAACGCTGCGGATTTTCAATTTTCTTTTACCCGTGGACATGAGGCTTTAAACGTTTAGCATGTCCTGGCAGTGGCATGCTGAGAGTTGTAGTTTTGCTCTTGGTTTCTGCCACTACCACTGAGTAAGGTTACTAAAGACTATCTCCCAGAATGCAATGCAATGCAGTGAGAGCTCTTTAACACCCACAAAATTTCCATGACCATGACTTTAGTGTTGGCAATACCGAGCCTGGCCACTGCAGCGGCAATGGAGCTGTCTGCTTCCTGCAGAAATCAGCTCAGTACACAAGCACAGCGGCTTTACGAACAGCTGATGATTGGATTTCTAAGCAGAAGGCCTCTGCTAAAGATAGACCATCAAGTGTTTCCAACTTGACAACCTCTGTAAGACTACATCTCCCAGAATGCAATACAGTGAAAGCACTTTAACATCCTAACATTTCCATGACCATGAGGCCACTTACCTTATGAGTTTGGCGGCCCAGGCTCCACCGCTTCCTCTCTGTGCAGCGTCATAATTTCCCCGGGCGTGGAAATACTTGTCAGAATCCTTGTAGTTGGCGTCTAACATATCCATGTAGGCCCGAGCCATGTCCAAGGATCCTGCAAAGGGGGACTGTTCTCAGTAAGGGAAACCAAGTCATCTTATAGATATGATACCTTTTAATGGGCAACAAAAAGACATGATATTACTGCAGCTTTCCAACCTTCTTTGGGTTCTTCCTCAGGCATAATGGAATAGATCTGAAGAGGTATGTATGTATGCAAGTGTATGTATGTATGTGTGTATATATATATATATATATATATATAATATATATAATATATATAATATATATATATATATATATATATAATATGTGTGTGTGTATGTGTATGTATATATATATATATATATACACACGCATGCCTATGAAAGGGACAGAAATGTTGGGATTAATTTGCACAGAACAGGATGAGTAGAGGAGTAAATACTTAATTAGTCCACTGATAGGAATGTGAAGGTTTTATGGTCTCTAGATTGGTGTTAGGGGGTCACCAGGCCAGCGTGTTATCCCAGCTATAGATTTTTCATATTCTCCACTGATGCACGAATCCACATGCGATGGTAATTCCGGTCTTGAGAGTCAAAGATGGTTATAAACTTGTGCCCCCAAATTCTTCTGTGACGTTTAGATTTGAAGCTGCCTTTTAATCTAGTAACTTCCATGTGTTCCATGTTGTCTCTGTGCCTAGAGCAATGCTCGGCTGCAGGGAAGTCCGTCTTCCTCTCTATAATCATGTGGCGATGAGATCTCATCCTGGCTTTTAGCTTTTGTCCTGTTTCCCCAATATAAAGCCCCCAACAGGACATTTACTGCCCCTGATCAGGTACACAACATCAGACGGGGAACATGAAAAAATGTAAAGATACGTTTTAGAAGTTTAATTACCTTTTATTTTTTATAATAGTTGAAAAAATCTTTTTCCCCTATTAAAAATCTAAATAAAAAAACCCTCAAACATATTTGGTTTTGTGTTACTCCGATCCATCAAAGTAACACATAATTTATCCCGTACAGTGAACATGGTCAGAAAATAATACTCATTGCCAGAATTGCGCTTTTTTTGGTTTTCCCATTCCCATCCCCGAAAACAAAAAGTGATCAAAAAGTCACATAAACTTCAAAATGGTAACAAGAGACCCTACAAGATGTGTGAGGGCTCGCTTTTCGCAGGGCAACTACATTGAAGGAAAAATAAAGTTATGGCTGTCCGAAGATGGCGGCAGAAAATAATTGTATTCTTTCGGAAGGATGTTTTAATTTTTAAATAGTACAGGAAAAAAAAATCTCTGACATTGGTATTATCTTAATGCTGCTGCCCCCTAGTATAAAGGTATAATGTCATTGTTGCAGCAGTGTGTATGCCATAAAAACAAGACCACCCCCAAAGATCAGAGGATTGCGAATTTCTTTCCCCCCCCCCCATTTCACTCCGCTTAGGAAGTTTTTCAGTACATTATAAGGTACATTAAATTGTACCATTAAAATATACAACTCGCCCCGCAAAAAACAACAAGTCCCCAGACCTGCTACCTGAAAGTAGGGAGAAGAAACCAAAGATTAAAATGACTGTTTTGGCATTAAACTTAGATCATCACTGTGACAAAAAGTTGGAGAAAACCCTTTAAAATACATATTCTGAGAAGACTGGTAGAGTTTGCAGGGTCCTCCAGGGTCATCAGGTCCTCCAGGGTCATCAGGTCCCACCTGCTCAGTGCAGGATTCACTAAATCATCCCAGACAGATGTCTGTCCGCCTCTGAAGACTTCCATTGAAGGAGAACTTGCCACGAAACATTGATTCATGTAAGTTAGCTAAGTGTTCCCTCACCAGCTCTCTGCTTATAGATAGCCTGCATTCTCTTATTCCCCCAGTAGCACAGGGAAGATCAGTTGATGTTACATCTACTCTCTGAAAGAAAACAGATACAAAATAGAATGTAAAAGTTCGGCCTTCTCACCATCATTCTTAACCAATTCACCATTTTCTTCTCGTAAGCATCCAATGGCATCTGTGACTTGTCTTTTGCTTTTGATCCCCAAATCCTTTTTTATTGCTTTTGGCCTCTCTTACAAGCCTCAATTCATTATTAGCTTTAGCTTTTCTGACCCTTGCCCTACAGTTTCTGCAGACCACATTATATTCTTCTTTAGATATTCCCCCTCTTTCCATTAAGAGACATATAGGAGTTGTCCATGAATAAACATGGCTTCTTCCTCTCAAAAATGGCACCACAGTTCAGACCTAGTCACTACAATGGGGCTGAACTGCAATTTTTAGATATAACCAGTGGATAGTGGGGCGCTATTCCTGAATGAAAATAGTTGTTGTAAACCTGGACTTCTCTTTTAATGTCATCTAGGTAAAGCGGTAGAGCCCATGGCAGTGAATCTCCGCTCTTAGATTGTCTGCTGCTGTACAAAACTCAATAATAAGTGAGGTTAAAAATTTCCATTTGGCTAAAAAGTCCAGTAACTGCGCCCCCTACTGGACAAGTTATTACAGCAAATAACAGTGGTCCTCAACTTATGGGTCTCCAGCTGTTGAAAAATTATAGCAATAAAATTTAAACAGTATGAAGGCATGCTGGGAGTTGTAGTTTTGAGAGAGCGGGAGACCTCTTACCTTGAGCGGCTTCTTTAACAAATTTTGCACCATCGAATATACTCTGGAACTGTGCATGAGCCACGACTATAGGGACCAGCAGGAGGAGCACCGGGACCTTCATCAGGATCTGCGGAGAGTTTTCTTTTCTGGCAGAAGGAAGGCTGTAGAGACAAACCGAGTTCTGTAAATGTGCTGCTGTTGTAGCGTTGTGGTGCTGCAGTCCTCGAGCGGTGGCTGGTGATGCAGCCTATCCACATGTAACTCAATAACACTGATCTTGGTAGAAGGATTGCACAGCATCAATATTTGCAGATGACACAAAACTATATATAAGACGAGAGGACAGAAGGCGGTTACAAGAGGCTCTGGATAAGTTGGCCGTTGGGCAGAAAAGTGACAGATGAGGTTTAACATTGATAAATGTTAAGTTCTAGGTGTCACCATTACAGTTATTTTATAATGGTAAGCTTAACTGGAGCAACCAGTGTCAGGCAGCTGCTGCCAAGGCAAATAGGATCATGGAGGCATCAGAAGAGGTCATGGGGCACATGATGAGAACATTGTTCTTCCTCTTTACAAGTCACTGGTCGGACCACATATGGAATATTGTGGACAGTTTTGGGCACCAGTACTCAAGAAGGACATATCAGAGCTTGAGCGGGTACAAAGGGGGCAACTAAAGTAATAAAAGGAATGGGCGGACTACAATACCCAGAGAGGCTGTCAAAATTGGGACTACTTAGTTTAGAATAAAGACAGCTGAGGGGCGACCTAATAACTATGTATAACTATATCGAAGGACAGTACAAAAATCTCCCCAGAATCTGTTTATACCCAGGACTGTAACAAGATGGCGCTCTAATAACTATGTATAGATATATCCGGGATCTCTCTCATCATCTATTATACCCAAGACTGTAACAAGGGGGCGCTCTAATAACTATGTATATATATATCAGGGGTCAGTACAGAGATCTCTCCCATCATCTATTATACCCAGGACTGTAACAAGGGGGCGCTCTAATAACTATGTATAGATATATCAGGGGTCAGTACAGAGATCTCTCCCATCATGTATTATACCATGGACTGTAACAAGGGGGCGCTCTAATAACTGTGTGTATATATATATATATATATATATCTATATCAGGGGTCAGTACAGAGATCTCTCCCATCATCTATTTATACCCAGGACTGTAACAAGGGGGCGCCCTCTACATCTAGGAGGAAAGAAGCTTTCTACACCGACATAGAATAGGGTTCTTTACTGTAAAAGCAGTGAGACTATGGAACTCTCTGCCTAAGGACATGGAGATGGCAAATTTGATGAGTATGAGTGGCCTGGATGTCTTTCTTGAGTCTTACAATATTATTTGTTGTGTCACTGATTACTCAGAAGGGTCGGTGATCCAGTGATTATTCTGATTGCCAGATTGGAGTCAGGAAGGATTTTTTTCCCTCTAGATTAGAAAAATTGGCTTCCATCTCATTTTTTTTTCTTTCCTTCCTCTGGATCAACATTGGGGGTAATGGGCTGAACTGGATGGACAGGTGTCTTTTTTTCAGCCTTACATACTATCTTCATATAAAAGAAAGCCTACATGCTTTTTTGTGCACCACACTTTGACCCCTATCCGTGACCTTTGGTAGATGATTTTGGTGTCATTAGATTTGTGACCTCTTCACCACTGCCGTAAAATCATAAAATTTGAGTTTGATGCATTGAGTGACTGTCATGCAAGGTTAGAGTTCCTCTGTTAAGTCTAGTGGCGCTGTTGTGCTTCAGCCAGCAATGCTGCTAGGCAGGATGAAGCGTTGCTGAGCGACGTAAATATCAACATGGAAGATAGGGGCTAGCAAATATACAGTGTTATGTGACCATAGATCCTGATGGCTGTGACAGTAGGGTTCTTTTTAAACTTAATTATTTACACTGGGAAGAGCCCACTAACTAATTTTAAACATAAAATATAACTTTTATTCACTCTGTTAAAAATTGAGCTCACTGACAAACATACACTGGGCTCTTCCCAGTGTAAATAACATAGATCCTGATGGCAACCAAGCTGGGACTTCTGACCCTCAGAAAGGGGTTTGTGTGCACACGTTCTTACAGGGAGGCTCTTGAGACAGCCCTAGCGGAGCCCGTACACTACAGACCAGCTGCAGTGATGTATGATGCAGCATCTAGTGCGACACCCAGGGCACGTAGGAAATGAATCTATATTAGTGTCGACACTTCGCTCAGAGGGACACGTATGTTCACAAATCTCTGAGTGGCTATTATATCACATACATCAGTTTATATAGTGAGTAGGCAGGCTTATGTAAACACTGTATGAAATGCATGGGACTGCCTGAGTAAAGCTTGTCGTACGCAGGTCAACACGGTCCCTGGTGGGACACAAAGGCTCTGTTCGTACAGCGGATTTTGCTCCCGCTCGTTCTTCGTGGGACGTCTTGTTTCTATTGGTACCATTTTGGGGAACGGGTCACTTTTTGATGGCTCTTTATTACATATTTTCTTGAAAAAAGCACAAATGTAGAGTTGTGTATTTTTTCTTTCTGATGCTGTTCACATTCAGCGATGAATAATGCGTTACTTTGACGGATGGGACTTTTACGAATTCAGCGATGCCAAATATGTGTTGTTTTTATGTTATATAGCGGTTAAAAGGGTTTTTAAAACTTTTATTACCTTTTTTTGTTATTAAACAGTTTTTATCGGGTCTCCAACTTGCGATCGCTCAATGTCTCATAAAATCTAATGCAATAGCTGCGGTGTATGCAGCGGGGGCAGACCCTGACCCCACTCCACACAAGCCACGCTCACCAGGGATGTTCAGGTTTGCCTTGGAGCGCGAAGACATTAAAGGGGTTTTCTCACAAGCGGTTTTATCCCTGATGCCGACAGCCCAGCCGCAGCGCACCTTGAGGTGTATGGCGGTGGCCTCACACATGCATCACTCCTCTATCTCCAGTGGTCCCATGGTAGTGAATGGAGCCGTGGCACATGTGTGGCCTTACACTTCGAGATAAGCCGTAGCTGGCTGTCTATAGAACAGGTAAAACCTGCATGTGGAAACCCTTTAAAGCATGAATTTAAAATATAAAGCCCATCTTGCCGTGTTTTCCGCATCAGGATATCCGCACCGGGATTTCTTCCAATGACATGAGCGGCGTCGGCGTGCGGATCTGCAGGAGCTTCAGGTGCGGACCTGCTGCAGAATATGAAAAAAATTACCTTGCAAATTTGTCGTAGTTGGACGACGGCCAAATGCCCCCCCACTGCGATGGTCTCGCTGCTGACTCATCATTAATGCTGGCCACTGGATGCCGCGGTCACATGATGCTACTGGATGCTCGCAGGCTCTCGTGTCCATCTGATGCGTTTGGCCATGTTGTACCGCAGTGAGTCGCAGGAGTCAGCTGATCGCCGCCGCACTATACAGTATTATTAGCCTCTGATAAAGTAATGCATATCGCTAGGATATATCATCACTGTATGATCTTGGGGGTCCGACCTCTGAGACCCTCACAGTATTAAGAATGAGTGCGACCCTACTGTCCTGGGACAGAATTCTGTCCGGGGTAGTGATATTACCTGCCATCCATCCTCGGCCCGTTGTCCCTCGGGTCTGCCGATTCCTGGGCTCTGTTTGCAAGATGGCTGCTGCAACCTTCTAATGCACACCGTGGATTGGTAGTCGGAGGCACTGCTGGCCAATCAGAGAGCAGGTATTGTGCATCGGTAATCTATTGAGGCGGCCAACTTTCAAGGCTGAAGCGGGGCCCAAGAAGCAGGACTCTGAGGGACAAGGGCAGATAATATAACCGCTCACTGGTCCCAGGGCAAAAATTCGTTCTGAGACCAGAGGGTTGCTTTAAAGGGCCGCTGACTGGTTTTATTCTGCCTGCCCTTTGGAGTCTTCCTGCACGATGGCTCTTTCTGTCACCCGGTGGTGCAGGAGCTGTAGCTAGCTCCATTCACTTGGGGCACCGCTGTGCAGAAAAAAAGTTAATGTGACCCTCCAGTCCCTGAAAAACCAAGATGGCCGCACTGCTTCTCTGGATACCTGACCCACATTGTGAACAGCACTGGCCAATCAGAGCAGTGTGCATCATGTAGTCAGAGAAGTTGTGCGGCCATCTTGGATTGTCTGGAACCAGAGGATCTCTTTAACCCCTTTGTGACCAAGCCTATTTGCGCCAAATTTTGGAAATCTGACATGTGTCATTTTTACATAGAATAGCTCCATAAAGGTTTTGCCGATCCCGGTGATTCTGACAGTGTTTTTCCGCCACATGTTGTACTTCATTTAGGTGGTGAAAATAGTCCGATAGAATTTGTGGATATTTATTAAAACTGCCAAAAGTGGGAAAATGTTGAAAATATTTTCACTTTTTCACATTTTCAACTGTAATATCTCAAATATGTGCAAACACACATTTCTGATGAGAGAGATATTTCCATCTGCTTACTTTATTCTGGAAGCACACTTGAAAAGCTTTTGTTTCTTTTCTAACCATTTAGGAGACGTACAAATTTAACATTGATTATCATCATTTTGGGGAACACTTATGTACTCACTGAGGGGTCCGCAGTATTTTGACCCCACAGTTTCTTTTCAGGAGTTAATGCAATTTGGAGGAGAAAAATAACATTTCATATTTTTGCAAATACGTCATTTTAAAGCTGGAGGCGTCCAGAACAGACATTCTGCTTGAAGGTGATTTAAGCCCCGTTGCCACTTGTAGAGCCCTTGAGCGGCCAAAACGCGGAGGACCCCCACAAATGACCCCATTTTGAAAACTAGACCCCTTAATGCATTCATCTAGGGGTGTGCTGTGTATTTTGACCCTGCAGTATTTGAATAAATCTAAGCAAAGCAGAAGGAAAAAATTACGATTTTCATTTTTTTGGCAATTGTGTGATTTTAAAAAACATTTTTTTTGTCCAGCACACATAAGAATGAAGACGTTCACCCCAAAACGGATCCCCCTGTTTTTCCCGTGTTCAGAAACATACCCATTGTGGGCCTAATCTACTTACTGGGCCCATGGCTCAGCCTATAATGGAGGGAACGCCCGTTGGATTTCAGGGCACAATAATAAATTCCAGGCCCCATTGCCACTTGTACAGGAAAAAATTGACTCCCTAAAAATTATTCCCCCGCCCCATTTTTTTGCCATTCCCCAAAACCTTAGATAAAACTAAAGATGTAAACTGTGTGGTATGTCTGAAGACGGGGGTAATTACGGGGGCTGGTTGGGATGGGCCCATGGGGCAATAAAGTCAGGTATCCCCCCTCCTCTCATGCATTTTGGGGGCATTTCGTGACCTCAGCGGCAGGGATGGGGTATAAAGTGGCGCACTGTGAGTCTCCGTAATCTCGCTGCGGTGCGGCGGTCTCACACAGAAGGCACTCCGCAAGCTGCTCCTGGAACTGCATGAAGGCGAGCGTTCCCGGGGCTTCTTGTAAATTGCGTATTACAGGTAGCGGTCTGAATAACGCCGGGCTCACGCAGTCGAAGGCGGAATCCGCTTGCGGAGGCCCGCAGTGGATCCCAGCTATGAGCCCGGCCGTGGTGCTGCGTACGGCCGCGTAATGTACTGCGCATAACTGCGTACTCACAGGCGGTCAAGCGCAGTACACCATTGTTTATATTTCCCGCGCCGTCGCTTAGCGATGACACGGTACCCGCAGCCCGTACACAATGTGGTTACGTCTGGGCTGCAGGTATATCTGCGACCGTGGAGCACAATGGGCTCTGTGTCACGGATATTTGTGATAAATACAACATGCGGCATTCAGGTTTCTGCGAGTGGATTACGTAATTCTGACCCGCTAATTTGAGTGGAATTGTGTAATCCAATGCATTTAATTGATCCGTGGATTACCGCAGATCAAACGCATGCAGAATCCGCAATTCCTATCCAGTCATGTGAGACCGGCCTCAGGTAGATCGCTACCTTTTTTACCACGTGACCGGGGACCGCTTAACAAGGCCACCGGTCGCTGCTCCAAGCACTCTGCGACTGTTGGTCACCAAGAGCAAGGAGATTTTATATTTCCTGGTCTCCCCGGCTCCTGCGTATGTGTCCGTCATTTTGCTGGTGGGCGCATGCGCAGAAGCCCAGGAAGGTCTCTGTAGGAGAATCGCATCAGGGTTCAAAAGTGGAGGCCTCCGGTAATAAGTTTCATCTCTACCCACCAATCACATCGCTGGGGGAGATGAAGCTTCAACTTTTTTTTAACCTTTTACGTGATCGCCGTTATCCATTGGATAACAGCAATCATGTGACCAGGAACTGCATACCGCGGCCCCCCGTGACATCTCCAGACTTTCGGCTGCCTTCGGTAGCCAGGAGCAGGGAGATTTTAAATTTCCCAGGCAATCCTGGACTTTTGCAAATGCGTCTGCCATTATGCTGACAGGCGCATGCGCTTAAGCCGGGGTAAGGCCCGCAGATATAGACCTCGTCGGGGGACAAATCCAGGGACCTTAGTTATCTAATGTCATCTCCCCTCACGAATGCGTTACATAAGGGGAGATGAAACTTAAGTGCTTTAAACTTTTTTACTTTTTTACTCTCCATGATCACCGTTATCTGGTGGATTACGGTGATCATGTGACCAGGAACCACAAACAGCAGTCCCCGGCAACATCTCCCTGCACTCGGCTGTCTTTGACAGCCAGGTGCAGGGGAACTTTACATTTTCCGGGTCCTCCGTGCTTCTGCGCATGCGCGCCACATCGGCGCATGCGCAGAAGCCCGCGCCGGGTCCCAATCTCTGCCGGACTTCATGGGGGATCGGGGTGAGTATTTTCACCTCCCCTCATGGATCCGATCCCGGTGACATCTCCTGCCTCCTGGCTACCTTCAGGAGCCGGGAGCCAGGAGATTTCAAATTTCACGCGGTTCTGGGCCTCCTGGAGGTCAGCGGGGTTCAGAGCGGTCAATTCACCACCAATCCACTAGTTATCGCCTGTCCTTTGGACATCCTGTGGAAAGAGGGTAATGTCCAATTCTGGTGCAACCCCTTTCAAGTGATGGCGTATTGTAGCGATATCCTTTCATAAGAGATAAATAACCCTTTAACTGCTGGAATTGTGTCCAGTTCTTGTATGAAGCAACCTACGGTTCAGCGGTGACTGACAGTGTGGCTGGCGGCCGGCGATTGGCCGGAGATTCTAGTTGACCTTTATTGAGGGCCCCCGGGTGACACATAAGATTCAGTACACGTTCTCCATCTCATCTGCAGTCATGATAACATTTTATTGACCTTTTATCAGGTTTTTGTGGTTTCACAGGAATCGGCGGCGGCTTTTGTTGTGTTAGAGGATCGGCCAGGTGCAGGTTTATGTCATCCGGTTGTTGTAGATTCTCCTCGTTGGTCTTCAGTTCTGCATCTAGTAATCCTCCCCGCCGTCGGCTTCCCTGTAATGATAAATAGATGGAGTTGTATTCTCTGCGTATTCACTGTAGATATTGGATATGGCTGCACATCAACGGTCAGGACCCAAGCGGGCTGCAGCAGCGGACCCGAGCGGGCTGCACCCCTGAGAGCCCTGATTCGCCCGCACGTGGCTCAGCCAAACACTGTGGTGGCAGATCATTTGCGGGAATGAAAGATGGGGCATATTTAAGTTCAACATGCCCGATCTCCTTCTTTCCCGTGACCCCATACACATTACCTAGTCACCTGATCCCACTGACATCGGCCATCTTTGATCTAATGTCTGTGGCCAGCTTTAGGACACGAGCGTTCATTTCCTCTGTAACGATGGAGGGAAGGGGCGTCCCTAATTTGGTGACTGTCACTGAAAGTTACCATCATAAACAGAATCTCGAGGGACATAAAGGCAGCTGTAGCCGACCATTTTTTCTCTTGCTCAGCTGCTTTATGACCCCAAAAAATGTTGTTTTTTGCATGTACGCAAATTAGTGGTAACTAGTACAACGGGTGTTTCATTTGCAGGACTGGTCCGCTCTCTAGCCAAGAGGCTCAATCATCTGAGAACAAACTCCTGGACTCCAGCTCAAGGGCCTAGAGGCGCCGTATGTTCCACACACTGCGCATGCTCTGTACTCCTGGGATTGGCGCATGCTCATGGCTGCAGCAGTGCTTGTCACTGTTTGTACGTAGAATCTGTGAGTGCAGCACATGCATAGAATAGCTGATATGCCCGGCTTCGCCTGAGTTACTTTGGTAGAGGTGTTCGCCTGTTGTTCGCACGGAAATTATTTTCTGAAGTGGTGGTTAATTCAGAGGAACTGAGGAATAAAATATGTCTACACATAGAGGAGCGTCAGATTCTCCTCAGACTACATGTACGGATGTCCCTCTGCAGAATGTGCCACCCTTCAAACTCTACTCACTTTTTTCCCCTTAAAGCCAACGCCCCTTTTTATTCAAATTCAACCCCAGACTGGAGGTTGCAGCCCCTTCTTAGCGTTAAAGGCTCCATCCCTGCAGTCCATGGCCGCTTCCTTATGTATTTTACAGCCTTTCAGTATATTCTCCTCAGTATATACACACAGGGGTGAGGTAGATTCCCCTCAGTATATACACATAGAGGTGAGGTAGATTCTCCTCAGTATATACACATAGAGGTGAGGTAGATTCTCCTCAGTATATACACACAGGGGTGAGGTAGATTCTCCTCAGTATATACACACAGAGGGGAGGTAGATTCTCATCAGTATATACACACAGGGGTGAGGTACATTCCCCTCAGTATATACACATAGAGGGGAGGTAGATTCTCCTCAGTATATACACATAGAGGTGAGGTAGATTCTCCTCAGTATATACACAGAGAGGGGAGGTAGATTTTCCTCAGTATATACACATAGAGGGGAGGTAGATTCTCCTCAGTATATACACATAGAGGGGAGGTAGATTCTCCTCAGTATATACACATAGAGGTGAGGTAGATTCTCCTCAGTATATACACATAGAGGGGAGGTAGATTCTCCTCAGTATATACACATAGAGGTGAGGTAGATTCTCCTTTAGTATATACACACAGAGGTGAGGTAGATTCTCCGCAGTATATACACATAGAGGGGAGGTAGATTCTCCTCAGTATATACACATAGAGGTGAGGTATATTCTCCTCACTATATACACATAGAGGTGAGGTAGATTCTCCTCAGTATATACACATAGAGGTGAGGTAGATTCTCCTCAGTATATACACATAGAGGTGAGGCAGATTCTCCTCAGTATATACACATAGAGGGGAGGTAGATTCCCCTCAGTATATACACACAGAGGGGAGGTAGATTCTCCTCAGTATATACACATAGAGGGGAGGTAGATTCTCCTCAGTATATACACATAGAGGTGAGGTAGATTCTCCTCAGTATATACACAGAGAGGGGAGGTAGATTCTCCTCAGTATATACACATAGAGGTGAGGTAGATTCTCCTCAGTATATACACATAGAGGTGAGGTATATTCTCCTCACTATATACACATAGAGGTGAGGTAGATTCTCCTCAGTATATACACATAGAGGTGAGGTATATTCTCCTCACTATATACACATAGAGGTGAGGTAGATTCTCCTCAGTATATACACATAGAGGTGAGGTAGATTCTCCTCAGTATATACACATAGAGGTGAGGTAGATTCTCCTCAGTATATACACAGAGAGGGGAGGTAGATTTTCCTCAGTATATACACATAGAGGGGAGGTAGATTCTCCTCAGTATATACACATAGAGGTGAGGTAGATTCTCCTCAGTATATACACATAGAGGTGAGGTAGATTCTCCTCAGTATATACACATAGAGGTGAGGTAGATTCTCCTCAGTATATACAGAGAGAGGGGAGGTAGATTCTCCTCAGTCTATACACAGAGGTGAGGTAGATTCTCCTCAGTATATACACATAGAGGGGAGGTAGATTCTCCTCAGTATATACACATAGAGGGGAGGTAGATTCTCCTCAGTATATACACATAGAGGTGAGGTAGATTCTCCTCAGTATATACACATAGAGGTGAGGTAGATTCTCCTCAGTATATACACATAGAGGTGAGGTAGATTCTCCTCACTATATACACATAGAGGTGAGGTAGATTCTCCTCAGTATATACACATAGAGGTGAGGTAGATTCTCCTCAGTATATACACATAGAGGGGAGGTAGATTCTCCTCAGTATATACACATAGAGGGGAGGTAGATTCTCCTCAGTATATACACATAGAGGTGAGGTAGATTCTCCTCAGTATATACACATAGAGGTGAGGTAGATTCTCCTCAGTATATACACATAGAGGTGAGGTAGATTCCCCTCAGTATATACACACAGAGGGGAGGTAGATTCTCCTCAGTATATACACATAGAGGTGAGGTAGATTCTCCTCAGTATATACACAGAGAGGGGAGGTAGATTCTCCTCAGTATATACACATAGAGGTGAGGTAGATTCTCCTTTAGTATATACACACAGAGGTGAGGTAGATTCTCCGCAGTATATACACATAGAGGGGAGGTAGATTCTCCTCAGTATATACACACAGAGGTGAGGTAGATTCTCCTCAGTATATACACATAGAGGGGAGGATGATTCTTATGTGTATGTCTATTGTATATAACGTCTCTCAGGTGTCTCTACTGTGAAAATTGCTTTTACCTTTGATGACCAAAATGGCCTCCTTGTCTTCCACCATATTGTGATCCATGTCTGCTTGGTCTCTCGAATTCCTCTGATCCATAGCTATTTCTGCCCGATTCACGCCCTTGACCAAAAGAGCCAAATTTCTTGCCTCGTCCTCCACATCTTCCTTTGGAGCCGGATCCCTGGTTTCTCCCAGATAACATTTCTCCAAGACCACCTTGTCCCAAGCCTTTCAAAAAGCCCCCAGAGCCCAGAGCTGAACCAATCTTCTGGATTATTCCGGAGAGTGGATTTTGACCACCTGCCCCTCTTCCTCCTCCTCCTCCGCCTCCTCCTGGCATTAAACCCAACTTCTGTCCTAGGCCTCCAAGCATCCCTAGTAGTCCGCCTTGGTCTGATGAGCCTAATGACTTAATCAGTCCAGGCAGCTTGTCCATTAGTGCACAGCCATGTCCTCCTCCAGGCGGCCCACCGAGGTCTCCTGAAGTCATGATAACAGTGATATATGAGTTATTTGCTAAGTAGATGGCGGTATTTATTTTATATTTTACTCATTAGAACAATACAGGATATCAGTATCAGATAAGCGGGGATCCGCTGCTCGCTGATCAGCTGTTTGTAGAGACGCCGGGGTTCAGCTGAGCCTAGAAGCCTCGTTTTCAGGTCACTGACGTCACGTGGCCCGAGAGTGTCTTGATCCCATACAAGTGAATGGGGTTGAGCTGCTATAGCAAGGTACCGCCACTAAGAAGTGTACAGCGCCATGCCTGGTATGCAGTAAAGAGTGCAGAAAATGGGAGTGTTGTGATGGCCTGACCAGGAGGTGGGTATATAAGGTTGTGTCTCCTGTATACTCAGCCCTTCCCCTGCTGATATCTGCGGATCACCAGTATATTAACCTTCAGCTAACACGCCCAGCAGTGGGCTGAGAGCTGGCAGAGCTCTGGTCCTCCGCTGCGGCGCTCACAAGGGGCCAGCAGTAACTACTGCCTACTGATTGCGGTGCGGTATGGCAGCGGCAGCGGGGAGCAGCATTCATCATCCCTACATCTCATAGGATACAACAGAGACACATATTGCCGTATAGAGGAGCGGGAGCCCACCCCAGGCCACAACCTCTACTCACAGCTGACTGGTGGGGGTCCCGAGGACACCTCATCCTCAGGAGGCGGCATGTCTTACCGCTGGGGGTCTCTTGTTTGTCCTGTCTCAAGGCTCTTTAATCCCTTGGTGACGCGGCCTCGTTTGGACGCAGTGATGTTGGAGGGATTTTAATCTTTACTTTCCAAAACCTGTTCCTTTATTTTCCCGCCGACGTGTCCGTATGAGGCTCCGTTTTTGCGTGGCGAGCTGTATAATGTATTGTAGAACTTTTATTAATTTTTTGGAGGGCAGAGAGAGAAATCACTAATTCTACCGTTATTGTTGTTTGTTTTATTTTTGCTTTTTCCTTCATTTTTTTGTGTTTTAGCATTAATCGTGCAGCAGAAATGACGACATAAACTGTATTAAGACTATATCTGTATCCTGTGATGGCTCGTGGTAAGAGCGCCTCCGCTTACAAGCTTTTTGACTCCCGAATTTTTGCTCTGATTTAAGAGCAAAAACTTGGGTTAGGAGCCTCGCTCACAATAAGGCCGCTGCGGCCGGTGGTGGTGGCCCCGTTGAAGGCAATGGCCTACAGGCAAACCCTGCAGTGATTTTCGGGGAAGGGCTTTAAATATAATCCCTTCCCTGAAAGTTATCCCTAGCTGTAGTAGGGGACAGGGGAGTGTATATAATTGTTATTTTTTTACTACATCTAGGGATGATTTTCAGGCAACATGGCAGCGGGCCGATGACCTCACAGAGGGATCGGGCTGATGACATCACAGAGGGAGCAGGCTGATGACATCACAGAGGGAGCACACTCCCTCTGTGAACCCTTTTTCATGCCGCAATCAACATTGATTGTGTAGTGGCTCAGACTTTAGGGCCACCCAGCATTTAGTTACCTCCTGTGGTGTGTATAGCTGTATTTGTGAGTGCCTGTCTTGTGTGAAGGCCCATTTAGACACAAAGATTATCGCTCAAAAGTCACTCAAAAAACATCTTTTGAGCAATAATCTTTGTGTGCATTTACATGGTAAGATGATCACTCAAAATTCACTCAAACGGCAGTTTGAGAGACAGTTTTGAGCGTTGACTTTGCATAAGTGTGTAAATGAAGCTCACGCTGTATGTAGAAGACAAGCGGGACCGCTAGCTTCTACATACAGCTATTGTCTTATCGGAGCACTCAGCTGGTATACAGGGGGTATGCAGAAGACAGATGGAGCGCTGTTTTCTGCATACTCCTGCTGTGTTCATGGAGCACACCGTTGGTATACAGCCGAGCGCTCCGAGGGGGTATGCAGAAGACAGATGGAGAGCTGTGTTCTTCATACTCCTGCGGTGTACTCCGAGCGGGATACCAGCTGAAACAATAGTATCAGCGGTATCCCGCTGAGAACTCCGTGCACGGCACTGATGAGACTCATCATTAATGGAAACTTCACGATGTCCGTGCGTTGAGACCCAATGACTCTTGCTCAAAAGATGGCTTTGAGCAAATTTTGAGCAAGGAGACAGGAGATGGTTTTGTGTATTGTGGAGAGTCACTGTCAGGTCTAATGTCTGCTGTTGTGTCCATCTAACTGGTATATGTCTGGATGTGAGTCACCCAATCTTTATGTGTCACCCCCAAAAGCTGTCCTGGGATTGGATAGAGGGGTTCACCCATATGCCCCCAGGGTTAGCTGGAGGGAGTTGATGTGTTGCATTGCATAGGTGTAGAGAAAGGAGTGGCGGTAGTGAAGAATGAGGAAGAAGAGAAGGAAGGACTGAAGCCTAGTGGACAGGGAAGGAGAGCCTCGCTGACCGGAGAGTCTATTTCCATCCCACTGGAAGAAGCATACCCAGTGCGGGCGAGACCTCGCGTGTCCCAAGGGGAAAGGTATCCAGCAGCACTCAACCCATACCCATTAGGCTCAGACTCAACAATGAGTCTGAGCCTCAAGACTCCGTAGTCAATCACAAGAGAAGTAGGGAGGAAGTGGCATCAGGCAAAAACTTCATAAAAGACCAAATTGTATTATTCCGTAGTCTTATAAAGGTAGGCTACGTTTTCAAGCTTGAAAAAGGCCTTCTAAGGCCAAAACGTGGCCGACCTGTTTAAGACTATGCAATATTACAATTTGATCCTTTATGAAGTTTTTGCATGCTGCCACTTCCTCCCTACTACTTTTGTGATTGACCTCGCGTGTCCCGGGAGTAATAGACAAGCGGCCGTTCCAACCGTGAATAGAGCCACCGCTGAAGAGCGGCAGGACAGCAACCACTGGAGTGTCAGCTTAAGTTTCCCTTCAGTTCACCACAAATAACGTTACCTCAGGGTCACTCACATTTGCGGAGTGTCTGAGAGAAGTCTGCCTAACCCTGCTATCTATTAAGGAACAACCAGTGATGCTGGTTATTGGGAAGATTGTGAAAGAACTTTATCCACAATTTGGGTAAACTTTATACCCCTGGTTCCCCATAACCTCTGATGTCTGGACTGTCTTCTAATCTCTTCGTTCATCCGATTGATCAAAATCAAAAGTCAAAGGGTACTGGCGTCACGAATCTTGGTTTTATCATCTGTAATACCGACTGGTAGTTAGGCCAGGCTGTAGCCGACCAACAGAGAGGAGCAGCAGAGCCACCTGTGCCAGCGATATACTAAACCCTTCTGTTTCCCTCACCCAGTAAGGCCTGTGCCTGGTCACTACAACTGTAACATGTAAAGGGTTAGCAGCGGTGATCATGATCTCCTCTGTTGCGGAGGAAGGACAGCTCTCAGTTACAGCAGATGGCGCTGGGTCAACTTCTGAGCCCGCTCTATCCAGGGGATGTAAATGTATGTCTGTTTATAAGAACTGCTTCCTTGGGCAAGAAGGGGTTAACTTCCACTAGGTGGCGCTCAGGAGATTACTGTATACAGTCAGCCCCTCCTAGTGGTGTCCGCAGGCAGTCAAAATGTTATTATTCTACCTCTATGACGAGACAGGGGATTTTGATTATTAAGTACAGAATTTGTGACCTATGTAGATTAAATATGTTAGCTCATGGGTGGGCACTCATTGTAAAGGGGTCCCCGACAGCTGGGATTTTTTAAACAATGCCACTCTTTCTATGATTTGTGTCTGGTGTTGAAATAGTAAAGTGATTGTGACTGAGGGGCAATGACTGACAGCCAATGGGCACAAGTTTACCAAGGTATCAATAAGGCGTCTAGGTGGGTTGGGTGGCAAGAAGGGTCTGTAGGGGGATAAAATGGTGTTGAGCTTCTTGGTGAGGGTCCGAGGGTTTCATGTGTGACGGTCTGGGAATGAAGTTAAGTTATGGATAGCGTTCACACCCATATCTGACAATATTTAAGTCATGCCGCGCTCTTAAAGCTACATGTCTAGTGATTACTAATAATGTAGGGTGGGATGCAGCATTGACAGGAAGTACAGTAAGAGGTGCTTTGGCACCTGATGAAAGTCCTCCTCCACCCCTTATGGCGCCGGTGTAAAGTGTGATGTGCAGTTTGGCCCTCTATGATATCCGCATTGATCTGCTGGTATATTCCCAATACTGGATTCACATTTGCTACCATTATAGTTCTCTGTCATGATCCATCACTCACCTTCATCTTCATATCCCTGACTACGGCGCCTGCATTCTGCCGGATCTAGGACCGTAGCGAACAGCAGCACAGCACAGAGTATGAGCTTCATCATAAAGTGGATCTGTGTGGTATAGAATAAACCTGATACAGTGTGAGCAATAGTACACAAATATAATCTACATGAACAGCTTTGTCACTATGTACATACATTACTTATCATATATTATACTCCAGAGCTGCACTCACTATTCTGCTGGTGGAGTCACTGTGTACATACATTACTTATCCTGTACTGATCCTGAGTTACATCCTGTATTATACCCCAGAGCTGCACTCACTGTACATACATTACTTATCCTGTATTATACTCCGGAGCTGTACTCACTATTCTGCTGGTGGAGTCACTGTGTACATACATTACTTATCATGTACTGCTCCTGAGTTACATCCTGTATTATACTCCAGAGCTGCACTCACTATTCTGCTGGTGGAGTCACTGTGTACATACATTACTTATCCTGTACTGATCCTGAGTTACATCCTGTATTATACTGCAGAGCTACACTCACTATTCTGATGGTGAAGTTACTGTGTACATACATTACTTATCCTGTACTGCTCCTGAGTTACATCCTGTGTTATACTCCAGAGCTGCACTCACTATTCTGCTGGTGGAGTCACTGTGTACATACATTGCTTATGCTGTATTATACTGCAGAGCTGCACTCACTATTCTGCTGGAGGAGTCACTGTGTACATACATTACTTATCCTGTACTGATCCTGAGTTACATCCTGTATTATACTCCAGAGCTGCACTCACTATTCTGCTGGTGGAGTCACTGTGTACATACATTACTTATCCTGTACTGATCCTGAGTTACATCCTGTATTCTACCCCAGAGCTGCACTCACTGTACATACATTACTTATCCTGTATTATACTCCGGAGCTGTACTCACTATTCTGCTGGTGGAGTCACTGTGTACATACATTACTTATCATGTACTGCTCCTGAGTTACATCCTGTATTATACTCCAGAGCTGCACTCACTATTCTGCTGGTGAAGTTACTGTATACATACATTACTTATCCTGTACTGCTCCTGAGTTACATCCTGTATTATACCCCAGAGCTGCACTCACTGTACATACATTACTTATCCTGTATTATACTCCGGAGCTGTACTCACTATTCTGCTGGTGGAGTCACTGTGTACATACATTACTTATCATGTACTGCTCCTGAGTTACATCCTGTATTATACTCCAGAGCTGCACTCACTATTCTGATGGTGAAGTTACTGTATACATACATTACTTATCCTGTACTGCTCCTGAGTTACATCCTGTATTATACTCCAGAGCTGCACTCACTATTCTGCTGGTGGAGTCACTGTGTACATACATTACTTATCCTGTACTGATCCTGAGTTACATCCTGTATTATACTCCAGAGCTGCACTCACTATTCTGATGGTGAAGTTACTGTGTACATACATTACTTATCCTGTACTGCTCCTGAGTTACATCCTGTATTATACTCCAGAGCTGCACTCACTATTCTGCTGGTGGAGTCACTGTGTACATACATTACTTATGCTGTATTATACTGCAGAGCTGCACTCAGTATTCTGCTGGTGGAGTCACTGTGTACATACATTACTTATCCTGTACTGCTCCTGAGTTACATCCTGTATTATACTCCAGAGCTGCACTCACTATTCTGCTGGTGGAGTCACTGTGTACATACATTACTTATGCTGTATTATACTGCAGAGCTGCACTCACTATTCTGCTGGTGGAGTCACTGTGTACATACATTACTTATCCTGTACTAATCCTGAGTTACATCCTGTATTATACCCCAGAGCTGTGCTCACTATTCTGCTGGTGGAGTCACTGTGTACATACATTACTTATCCTGTACTGCTCCTGAGTTACATCCTGTAGTAGCCTCCAGAGCTGCACTCACTGTGTATATAGACTACATGACATATCCAGTAGCCCTGGCGGACCCTGACGATTCATGTGATGTCTATAGCCAAATTCAGTACCTGCTGATCGCTGGGTGGCTTTCAGTCCCAGAGCCCCACTTGCCCCTTACATGATAGCGTGCATGAAGTGACTTACTGTGGCAGGTCAGTGACTGGTGGATGAGCGGACGCCTGTTCCCCAGTTGTATAAAGCCTTGGTCAGATGTCGGTGTTATATATGGCGCCGCGCGGGGCGGGCCGCTCACATTGTCGGTGATTGTCGTCTTCGACTTTGTTATTTCTGCCTTGTTCGGGGATTCTTGATTTTTTTTGGCCGAAGTGAAATGTCAGCTGATTAGGAAGCGGTGAGAAGTATCAAATCACCGAGAGAATCAGAAATATGACATTATTATAAGATTTAAGGAAAGGGCGAACATCTAATATATATCTGTATCCTCATGCGTACCCCGGGTATATAGGTATGTATACAGGGGGCTAGATGTATAGTATGTGTGAGGGCCGAATTTAGGGATATCTATCTGGATTTACGTGCCGGAGTGTTTTCACAGCCAGTTGTGGCCCGTATACCAGTACACACATTTATCAGGGCTGGAAGGGCACATGAGCCCCCGGGCCTTCTGTCCTGTTAGGTATAGGTGTGTATGGGGTGAGGCTGCCATATGGGGATTCAAGGACAGCCGTCACCTATGTAATTGGAATAATGGGAGCAAGCCGACAAAAGTCTGTGCTGGACCAGGGTGGTCGGACCAGATGACCTTGGAGGTCCCTTCCAGCTCTACCATTCTATGAGTCTATGTCCCAAGGGGTTAAATATAGGGCAATCTCCCCTTATGGGGATCAATGCCAATCAGCAGACAATAGCCATCTGTATAGACAGGAGACCCACTGACTAACTGCCACGGTCTCCCAGACCCACTGACTAACTGCCTCGGTCTCACAGACTGACTAACTGTCCACGCCTCGTGTATCCACTGGTAGTAGCTGTGAGCAGCAGATGATGACTTCTGGGACTGCTTGCAGCACAATGTCTAGCTGTCACTAGACTACATCACCTACAGAGGCGCTGTCTTCTCTCCTGAAGCTCCAGCAGACTTGCTTGAAGTCTTTTGCCAACGCTTCCTGGATTATAGTTTGAAATCCCCGCCTCCAGGAAGCGCTGGCTGTGATTGGGTCTCAAGCGCTGACTCCGATTGGCTGAGACAGCGACGCTTGAGAACCAATCACAGGCAGCACTTTATGGAGGCGGGGATTTCAACCTATAATCCAGGAAGGGTTGGCAGAAGACTTCAAGCAAGTCTGCCGGAGCTTCAGGGGAGAAGACAGCGCCTCTGTAGGTGATGTAGTCTAGTGACAGCTAGACGTTGTGCTGCAAGCAGTCCCAGAAGTCATCATCTGCTGCTCACAGCTACTACCAGTGGATACACGAGGCGTGGACAGTTAGTCAGTCAGTCTGTGAGACTGAGGCAGTTAGTCAGTGGGTCTGTGAGACCGTAGCAGTTAGTCAGTGGGTCTGTGAGACCGAGGTAGTTAGTCAGTGGGTCTGTGAGACCGAGGTAGTTAGTCAGTGGGTCTGTGAGACCGAGGCAGTTAGTCAGTGGGTCTGTGAGACCGAGGCAGTTAGTCAGTGGGTCTGTGAGACCGAGGCAGTTAGTCAGTGGGTCTGTGAGACCGAGGCAGTTAGTCAGTGGGTCTGTGAGACCGAGGCAGTTAGTCAGTGGGTCTGTGAGACCGAGGCAGTTAGTCAGTGGGTCTTTGAGACCGTAGCAGTTAGTCAGTGGGTCTGTGAGACCGTAGCAGTTAGTCAGTGGGTCTGTGAGACCGTAGCAGTTAGTCAGTGGGTCTGTGAGACCGTAGCAGTTAGTCAGTGGGTCTGTGAGACCGTAGCAGTTAGTCAGTGGGTCTGTGAGACCGAGGCAGTTAGTCAGTGGGTCTGTGAGACCGAGGCAGTTAGTCAGTGGGTCTGTGAGACCGAGGCAGTTAGTCAGTGGGTCTGTGAGACCGAGGCAGTTAGTCAGTGGGTCTGTGAGACCGAGGCAGTTAGTCAGTGGGTCTGTGAGACCGAGGCAGTTAGTCAGTGGGTCTGTGAGACCGTAGCAGTTAGTCAGTGGGTCTGTGAGACCGAGGCAGTTAGTCAGTGGGTCTGTGAGACCGAGGACGTTAGTCAGTGGGTCTGTGAGACCGTAGCAGTTAGTCAGTGGGTCTGTGAGACCGAGGCAGTTAGTCAGTGGGTCTGTGAGACCGAGGCAGTTAGTCAGTGGGTCTGTGAGACCGAGGCAGTTAGTCAGTGGGTCTGTGAGACCGAGGACGTTAGTCAGTGGGTCTGTGAGACCGAGGCAGTTAGTCAGTGGGTCTGCGAGACCGAGGCAGTTAGTCAGTGGGTCTCCAGTCTATACAGATGGCTATTGTCTGCTGATTGGCATTGGTCCCCATTAAGGGGAGCGTTCTTTATATTTAACCGCTTGGGACATGGAATAATGGGAGCAACCCCACAAAGCTCTAACTACATAGGCGACGGCTGTCCTTGAATCCCCATATGACAGCCTCACCCCATACACACCTATACCTAACAGGACAGAAGGCCCGGGGATAAATGTGTGTACAGGGGCCACAACTGGCTGTGAGAGCACTCCGGCACATAAATCCAGATAGATATCCCTAAATTCATCCTGGTCAGCGAGCCTCACACACAGTATACATCCAGCCCCCTGTATAAATACCTATATACCCGGGGTACGTATGAGGATACAGATATATATTAGATGTTCGCCCTTTTTTCAATCTAATAATAAAAGTTATATTTTAAATTCTTTTTTAGTGATTTGACCTCTTTTGTCCTGAAGCGTTGGCCCCGCCCCTACGATTGGTAAAGGTATTAAGTATCAGCTGAACCAGCCAACAAATTAAAGGTGATTTATTCAGGTTCCTGCTTATTCTGGGCTCCGGAGTCCTGTGGGCGGTCCTAATCAGTGACTGACAGCCAACTGTATGCACAGTGATGCGGGGGAGGTGGTCCGCCACTGGTAGGACCGCCCACTGGACTCTGAAACCCTTTCTACAATTGTTCACTACTGTGACAATATTTTTGGTTTTTAATGGCGCAGTAATGAGTCATGTGACCATGGGTACGGCTCTATATGTGACTCCGGGGGTAATTAATCACAGCCCTGCAGTTCTTGGGGCGCGGAGCTCTTGTGATGATTCATGTTTATGTTTCTCCGTTCAGAGAAGAACAAGGTTGGCTGCAGCCCGAAGCACCCGGAAACGTGCGATATGGATCGTAACCCGTCCCCCCCGAGCAGCGATGATGAAGAGGGACAGACGGAAGACTCCATAGGGAGCACTGTGTACAGCAAGCACTGGCTCTTCAGCACCCTCACCAGGCTCATCGAGGTGACGACTTATCTCACTTGTAACCCCCTCTGGGGTCATAAACAGATTCAGTGTTAAACCGCAGCAGCTGCTCCTCTTGCTTGGATTGCACCGGCCGCTCCTCGCGCTGTTAATTACTGTTAGTGTCCCAGGTTGTTGCCCGTTCATTTCAGTGAGGGCCCCAGGGGCCCCTCCGCCCGCCCGCGTACCTTCACTGTATTCATGACAAATCACCTGTTAATCAGGATCGGATGCCCTCGGATCGTTACCCCCAATCCTGTGACTAAGGGGGGGACTTTATATTTTGGCACGACCCCTGTGCAGGATGCAGCTTATTGTACGGGTCGTTATGGGTGCGACAATACCAAATGTGGTTTTTTTTAATGTTATTTTCAAGGGGGGGGGGAGGCACAAAAAAGTTGTTTTTCTTTAAATAAGTTTTTTAAAACTTTTTTTTATCTTTATGTCCTTGTATAGGCAATCCTCTGATCGCACTGATAATACATTGCAGTACTTCTATACTGCAGTATATTATAGCTTCTCATAGCGATCGCAGCCGACTCCCGCTGCGGATGTTGTGAACTATCCATAGGACATAAGTGTAAGCCCTGTGAGGGATCTGGTTCCCAGCTAGGGTGTACATTTACACCTTGGGGCGATAAGGGGTTAAGGGTGTATTCTAATGTGTCGATTTTGTGGCCTTCTTCTTGCCATGGTTTACTATATGACTGTTAGAAGTTTCCGCTTATGAATACATCTGCCATCGTCTCCTGCAGCGAGCGATCAGCGCTCGGTAAGACTCGCAGATCACTGAGGCTTTACTTGTAACTGTATTCCCTGCAGCTCGTCACGAAGAGAGACAAATCGCAGAGTGATGAGGATGATGATGATGAGACGCCGCTGGAGCTGGATGAAGACATGGAAAACGCCATCTGTAAAGTCTGGGACATGTCTATGAATGAGGTATGGAGACGAGGGGCGTGGGCGGATAGTGGAAGGAGTGGAGTATTCCAGCAGCACAGAGTATTTCAGGACCCGCGTGTGCTGATCATGTTGAAGGCCACAGACGGATTAACACGCGGTGAAATCTTACGTCGAGGACAATTCTACAAAATCCGTATATTTTACCAGAACGTTTTGATGCAGGTTTGCAAAGGGTCATGGAAGACCGACAGATTTATGGCAGATTCTTCCATGATATAACATTACGCCGTGGGTGAATCCCCTCTTAAGGGTGCTTTTACACGGGACGACCTCCCAGGCGCAGATGTCTGACGGGTCTCTTGAAATATAAGCCCAAACCGAAAGCTACACTACGTGAAAAAAAGGCAATTATTACCTACTAGGCCCGTCCGGGTCTCTCATGCTGTTCTCTGGAGCTCCAGGCAGGCTTCTGGGCACTTGTCATCGCCGACAGAGATGGTAACAGGGTTTGAAGACCTCGCCTTCAGCAGCAGATTGCTCTGATTGGTTCATTGAGCGCTAGCTCAGCCAATCAGAGCCAGCTCTTGATGAACCAATCGATTGGTGCATCGAGCACTGGCTCTGATTGGCTGAGCTCATGGCTCAGCCAATCAGAGCAATCTCTTGCTGGAGGCGGGGTCATCAATCCTCGTTACCATCAAGAGATGCTCTGTCGGCGATGACAAGTGCCCGGACGCCTGCAGGGAGCCAGAGAACAGCAGAAGGGACCTGGGCGGCGCCTGCTAGGTGAGTGTAAGGCCCCCCTCACACAGTTCTGGCATACAGCGTCCTTGGCTGCTGGAACCGCAGTAAACACAGTGCTGAAAAACGCAGTGTTTTTGCAAACGCCTAAAGGTTACATTGCAGGATTTGCAGGGTCCTCAGCAGTACAAACGTGTTTTGGGAGGGGAGTGTGCGGCTCATGTGGAAGGTCACGGACTGAGGGTTACACAGCGGAAGAAGTGGGATCTCCGGCAGCACAGAGCATTTCAGGAAAGGAGTGTGCCGATCCAGCAGAGGGTCACTGACTATGAGAGTTACCTAGTGGAAAAGTTAAAGGGGTATTCTGGGCTTTTAGAAGTAATTGACCTCTTCTCTGGGGACGTCCTGACTATAAGTGAAGCAGGAAGGGTAAAAGCAGTGCGGCGCTACTGTTGATTTCAAGAGAGGAAAGATGGCGCTCCCACCTCCTCCTCGAACCAATGCTGACAGCCCACTGATAGCAGGGCAGACGATCAGCTGATGGATGAGGATCTCGAACGGTGGACCCTCGTCAATCAACTATGGATGGACCTATCCAGGGTATAGGTCATCAGTTCAGAAGGACCGGAATAGCCCTTTAAGGTCATGTGTCTTGTGGGCGGTCACAGAGTGACATACTGGAAGGACCAGGGTCCCTGCAGCGCAGAGTATTTCAGGACATGAGTGGGGCGGCCGTGGGCTGTTTCCCCCTTGTATGATTCCTGCCATGTCTGCTACTATTCCAGTATACGAAGGGTTAAGCCGCGATCTGTAAAGGTCCTGCAGCCGCGCTCTGTTCGCTGTCCGGGACTTCCTGGCTTTCTATAAGTACAGACCAGTAAATGTCAGATCAGGATTAACCTTTTATGCTTGAACTGGATCTATTGGTTTTACGATAAGAAGCGGCGTCTGGCGAGATCCGCGCGCTTCAGATTCACACCATGAAATCCATCTGAGTGGTTTGTACAGCGGGGAGACTGTTTGACAATCCCGGCTATACGTGTATCATATTAAAGGGGCGTCCACCTGTCAACTATTGATGATCTGTCCCCAGGACAACCCCTTTAATGTGGGTGGAAGATTCCATACGGCTCGCTTTATCAGTACATAGATGGTAATACAGTGGCGCCATCTAGTGCTCACATGCGTGTAGTGACAATAAAAGCTCATCAGCAACATAAAGAGATAAGCGTCTGCGCTCCTTTAGGTAAAGGGGTTATGTAGGGGGCAAACATTTGTGCAAACCAAGTGATGGTGGTGGGAAAACAAACAGAAGCCGTACTTCATGCCCAGCTGCCCCCATTCCAGTGCCCCGCTGCAGCAGTGATATCACAGGGATATGTACGTCCGCTGCAGCTGATCGCCAACCGAGCGGAGTTAGTGATTTGTTGCAGGCGGTCACACATCCCAGCTGTTGGTGATGTCCTCACCAGCTTGCTGCAGTCAGAAGTGAAGACCGGCAGGTGAGTGGGCACTGGTGGGGGAGCGGGCACCGGTGGAGGATTGGGTGAGGTGAAGATGGCTGCTCTTATGTTTTCTCACCGCTTTGATCTGGTTTGCAAACCTTTTCTCTCCCTGGATAACACCTTCAACTACAGAACATCCAAGCCCCCAATATTCCTACTTTAAGGGGTCTGTATACAACTTCTGTACTGTTCGGGTCAGTGGAAGCCGTGTACAGAGCACGCCCCCTACTGGTGACAGCAGGATGCTGCATGCTCTTAGAGGACCTGACCATCTGGATGTGCAAAGATTGTGGTCTTAATAGAAACTGAATGCTTTCCTTATATTCCAGGAGGTGGCGCTGTTCCTGAAGGAGTTTAACGCACCTGAGATCTTCTTGGGCATCATCTCGAAGTCGAAGTGCAACCGTTTAACGGTAAGTAACGAAGGTATCACAATATCTGACTGATATACAGAGTAACAGAAGCCTCCGCAGCGCCACAGAACACAGAACCTTGTAAACCGTCTCTTCCTTCCAGGAGATCTGCGTGGGGATTCTGGGTAACATGGCGTGCTTCCAGGAGACGTGCGCGGCCATCAGTGAGGACGAGCTCCTAGGGTAAGGATTCATACTGTAGTACCGCACTTGTTACTCCTGCGGATCGTCGCTATAGGGCAGTTCATACTTTACTGAACAGGTGAATAATAATCCAGGTAAAATTGCGCCATTCAGTTGGTTCAGAGCGCCGGCGGGGCGGTTAAACATCAGAAGGGTTTGTAAATGTTTTGGTGAGGCAATAAGGGAATCTGTGATCAGAAAAAACGGCCTCTTTATAAATCAGATTTTTATATTAAAAACTTTTAGGAATTTTTGGATATTTACTTGTTTTTTTAATATCGACATTTTTTTCCTTAATCCTAAATTCTTACAGTTTACACGCTGACCACTATACCTAATAATAATCTGACACAGCTCACCTCCTCCCCTCCCTGCACACTGACCACTATACCTAATAGTCTGACACAGCTCACCTCCTCCCCTCCCTGCACACTGACCACTATACCTAATAGTAGTCTGACACAGCTCCCCTCCTCCCCCTCCCAGCACACTGACCACTATACCTAATAATAGTCTGACACAGCTCACCTCCTCCCACTCCCAGCACACTGGCCACTAGGCCTAATAATAGTCTGACACAGCTCACCTCCTCCCCCTCCCTGCACACTGACCACGATAGCTAATAATAGTTTGACACAGCTCACCTCCTCCCTCTCCCCGCAAAATGACCACTAGATCTAATAGCAGTCTGACATAGCTTCTATCTATGACCCGTGAGGGTACTCTAAAGTCTATCTGGGCAGCTCTGGCAGGATGGCCGCCCCATAATAATGTATAGACAATAGAATAAAAGCCTCTACGGTAAGGAGATACAACTAGATGAGGAGAACATGAGACGCCCTGCGGGGAGTCGGTGGAATGGGCAGGTGATACATTTGCCTTTGAGAAGAAATGTTTTCATCTGCAGCCTACAATGACGTCTTTCTTTCCAACCCCTTTGTAGAGAGGTCCTGCTCCTGCTGATGTGTGACCCCGACCCTCCGACCCTGCTGGAAACTACCAGGTAGGTGGCCACGCTGGGGAGGGGTGACTCTGTGGACTGTGGGCTCTGCTATATCCAGGCACTGCAGCTGTGTATAAGAGGAGAGCGCAGCATAAAACCAGTAGTGGGTGCCGTCACACAACTTCACCTGCAGAATTGGAGGGACTCACAAGACACGAGGTCCGAGTACGCGGGCATCGGGCACCTTTTGCTTGAATGATGATTTTAAGGTGAACTTAAAATCCATTGTTCAGCTAATGAGAGATAAATTATCTCCCACTAGACCACAGGCTTTTATCTCCACGGGAGGCGGCAGATAACATTGTAATCTGCTGTCAGCTGTGAGGAGGACAATGCAGCTGTGTGCACAGATGAGCGTGTGATTAATCACATGCTGGGGTCTGCAAACAGTTCCTGGAGGCCCTTTTACATGCAAATGAAGATGATAAAGTGTTAATGGACATTAACACTTTATGCAAATAGATCGCTAAATCTTTTAATCTTTCAGGAGTTTGAAAGACTATCTTTGCGTGTAAAAGGACCTTTAATCTCATTGCTAAGATTTGTGGGGACGAAGCCGAACGCCATAGTATTCAGTCCTTGGTAAGCGTAAGCCTGAACAGAGTGTCAGTGGGCTCTGCACCTTGTCCCCTCCGATCTAGAGATGCATTCTTCCACACCAGAATGGGTTTCTATAGGCTGGATGGGTGGCGACCATTTTGAAGAATTCCCGGACAACCTTCTTAGGAGACGGGGATCCTCTGATCCTGATCCTCATTGACTCACCGCAGGGGGGGAGCGATTATAAAGAGCCTCTCTCCTGTGGAGGACCGACCCTGTCTTGAATTACACAGACCACCCACTGATGTGAATAGACACCGTGTAATTCTTCATTTCCCCTGTGAGAGCGCTGCAGGGAAATTGAAGACTTGCTGCTGGGTCCTTCCATACATTTACAGCTGATAACAGAGAGAACTGATCTGCTTATATAAAGGACCCTTCTTACAGGTAAGGTTTGGCCAAAGCGGATATCCCTTTAAGTTACGTTGGAGGATCTTTTTGCGCGCAGACAATATGTGAAGTGCGAGGTGAATCTTAGTCTGAGCCATGAGTAGACAGATTAGACAGAGTGAATCAAAAAGACAAGCCAATCCCACAGGATGTGCAGTAAGGTTTATCATAGTCCCGGCTTCCTCTGTTGCAGGCTGCTGCTGACCTGCGTCTCTCGGGCGGATGTGATGAACACGTGGCTGGAAAGGATCAGGAAACGCCCCAGCGTCCGCGATAACCTCTGCTTCATCATGAGCAGCTCCACCAACGGTAACGGCGAGCGCTCGGGACTCATGAATGGCGCTCCTATGTGGGTGTGGTCACACGGAAATGGGGCCGAAAATCCACAACAAAATACACATCGTTAATACGGATTTTGCCGTGGGATTTGCCCTCTGACCCGCAGCAGACCTCACCGCTGCAATTGAATGGGTGCAATCTGCTGTGGCAGCGAAAACCGCGTCCAGATCTGCATCAAATGATGCGCTTTTTTGAAGCGGTTTTGGTGCTGATTTTCGCCACAATTGAGCGTGCAAAATATGCTGCAGATTTTGTAGTGGATCCGCCCTAAATTACGCCAATGTGACCGCACCGCGGTCCTGGGGACATGCTGCTGCGTGCTGCAATGTTCTGTCTGGGATGGTCATAGAAATCGGCGATGGAGGCTGCGGACGGAGTGAACACAGAATATGTATGGAGTCGGTCTTTACATTGTTCTCTGTCTTCCTCTCCAGGGGAGCTGCTGGTGAAGGTCGGGGAGCTGGTGGACAAGCTGTTCGATGTAGATGAAGAGTTGATGATTGGCTGGATAAAGGCAGGATGTGCGAAGCCGGACACACGGGCTGATGGAGAGGAAGAACCAGGGGTGCTTGGCCTGGTACCCTCACTACTGGAGGCAGCTAAACAGCTGAAGTGAGTGCCGCTCTCTCTCTGCCTGCCCCTAGCCAAGCGCCGCTCTCTCTGCCTGCCCCTAGCCAAGCGCCGCTCTCTCTGCCTGCCCCTAGCCAAGCGCCGCTCTCTCTGCCTGCCCCTAGCCAAGCGCCGCTCTCTCTGCCTGCCCCTAGCCAAGCGCCGCTCTCTGCCTGCCCCTAGCCAACCGCCGCTCTCTCTCTGCCTGCCCCTAGCCAACCGCCGCTCTCTCTCTGCCTGCCCCTAGCCAACCGCCGCTCTCTCTCTGCCTGCCCCTAGCCAACCGCCGCTCTCTCTCTGCCAGCCCCTAGCCAACCGCTGCTCTCTCTCTGCCTGCCCCTAGCTAACCGCCGCTCTCTCTCTGCCTGCCCCTAGCCAACCGCCGCTCTCTCTCTGCCTGCCCCTAGCCAACCGCTGCTCTCTCTCTGCCTGCCCCTAGCCAACCGCTGCTCTCTCTCTGCCTGCCCCTAGCCAACCGCTGCTCTCTCTCTGCCTGCCCCTAGCCAACCGCTGCTCTCTCTCTGCCTGCCCCTAGCCAACCGCTGCTCTCTCTCTGCCTGCCCCTAGCCAACCGCTGCTCTCTCTCTGCCTCCTCCTGACTCCCTTCAACACCTTCTCTTTGACCCTGAACCTACCGCTACCCTCTGCATACCCCGACCTCCTCCCTCTGCCCCCATTCTGTCTGTCTCACCCCTCTGCTTGCTCTCTCTCATAATCCAACTTGTTACCCTGAATTTCTCCCATTGCTGAGATAAGACATTTTGCAGGTATGACAGCCCTGAAGGCCTTGATGTCTACCTGCACATCCTACAGCTGGTGACGACGGTGGATGAGGGCATCCAGGCCATAGGTAACGCACTGCTATAAATGTGCTCTGCCCGCTGTGGTGTAATAGCCATGTACTCGCGTCCCTGTAGGCTGAGCCCCACAATCCTCCCGTACAGGGGTGTTCCCTCATCTTGTCTACCGTGTGTCACGTATGTACACAACACGTTCCTTTATCCAGTAATGGTGTTCTCCGCTCCTGCAGTACAACATCCGGAAGATGGGAGGCAGACGTGGGAGTTCCTCTTTGATCTCACGTGTCGGGACTTGTGCCAGCCGGGCGACCCTCCCCTGATCGTACAAGAGCAGAAAACCATCTTATCCTCCATTCTGGCCGTCATGTCTGTCGTGTTCACATCTCAAATCGAGCAGGAGTATACGAAGATCGGGAAAAGTAATTCTCCTCCTATCTAAAAGTGTAACGTCTCTGCCTCCTAGGGTCCGAGTCTGGTGCCACGTCTGGTGCCACTCATTTCTGATGCTGAACCCCATTTCAATAGAGGAAATCCGCATGTGGATATTCAGACGCCGATCCCATCCTGAGACGCTGCAGGTTTGCTTTGGCTTTGAACGCAGATTTTAAATCCAGACATGGAAACCATTTGCGCCATGTAGCCTGCGGCCCGGATGTTCATTATAGTGGAGTCTACACTCAATGGAGGCACAAATGTGTTTGGAAATTGATTCAGTATCAAATCCACAGAAGAACCGAGAAGGCGACGTTCACATGATGGGACCTCACACCGGCTCCGCATCCATGAAGTATACACGTCACTCTAATCAGAATTTGCGCCATTGGCTATAGCGGAGGGATTTTTCCGCACGTGACTTTAAAATCCATGTGGAGGAAGAAAAGACAAAGTGACCCGCCTGCCTGAGGGGGATCTCCTCTATTGGGATGGGGCTCAGATCCACATTAGAAATCTATATGCGGTCGCCCAGCCGGCTTTATTCCTGCTCCGTTGTACAGTCCTGGACAAAAGTTATGAGACCAACACAAATTTTGGTTTACACTCAGTTTGCAGTTTTTTCGTGTTTTTAGCTCTGTTAGGTGTTTCTACGGTTACTGAAGTACAATTAGAAGCATTTCAGAAGCTTTAAAACTTTTCTTGACAAATACATCAAGTTTAGGCAGAGACTCCATATTTAGGCTGGGTCACACGGGACGGGTTTCCAGCGGAATTCTCGCGGATTGGCCACACCGAATATTTGTGAGAATTCCACTGGAAAATCGCAGCTGCGGGTTTTGGAGCGGCTTTGTCACTTGCATTTCCGCTGCGGCCATCTTTCCCCATAGAGAGGAGAGCGGGAAAAAAAAATTGATATGCTGTGTCTTTAATTTCTGCACCACATGGCCTTTTCCGCACGGTTTGGCTGCAGCGTGTGGATGAGATTTTTGCAAACTCTCGTGCAGTTTGCTGGTTAATCCCGGGATTAGGAGCCGCGTGCGAACAATCCGCACGGAAATTCTGCAGCGAATCCGTTCCGTGTGAACCCAGCCTTACAGCGATGACCCTTATTTTTCAGCTCTTCTGACAGGCTGGAGATCAGCTTCTGGCCCAAATCCTGATTGGTGACAACCTGTGGAGCGACTTCCCCCAACCATCCAGGGGCAAATAATGCTTTTACCAGCATGACGGAGCCATGTCACAAGGCAAAAGTGGGAACTAAGTGGCTCGGTGACGTTTTGGGTCCGTGGACAGGAGACTCCCCAGATCTCATCCATTAAGAACTTGTGGTCAATCCTCAAAAGGCAGAAATTGTGATAAACTCCAAGTGCTAATTAGTAAGAACGGGTCGTCATTAGTCAGGATTTGGCCCAGAATCTGATCTCCAGCCTGTTGGGGCAAAGCGCAGAAGGGCTGAAAAAAAAGGGCCAGCACTATAAATATGGAGTCTCTGCCTAAACTGCATGTATTTGTCAAAAAAAGTTTTAAAGCTTATGAAATGTTTCTAATTGTACTTCAGTAACCGTAGAAACATCTGACAGAGGTAAAAACAAGGAAACCGCAAACTGCGTGAAAACCAAAATTAGTTTCAGTCTCACAGCTTTTGGCCAGGACTTGTATGTTGCCTGCAGTACCCGGATTCTCCTGTAGATGCAGATCACATGATCGCCAGTAGAGGGCGATGGACAGGAGATATATTTCCCACATCTCGTGTGTCTTCCAGATCTCCCTCTCATCGGCAGTCTGACCCGGATCTTGGGGAACCTGGAGACTTGTCAGAAGAAGAATGACGATAAGCTGCGCTCAGAGCGGGACGAGCCGCGGGACAGCGAATGCGAGGAGGATTTCCACCTACAGATCCTGAAGGACGTCTGCTGCGAATTCCTCGCTAACTTGTTGTCTCGATTAACAAAGGTAAAAAAATAAATAAAAATACAAGTGGGTCACCATATTGGGGAGTTTTTGAGGAATATTCCGTACATCTATGGTCCCTGAGGGTTCAGCTGGGATCATACATGGGTGACTGCACCTCCATACACCGCTGCTGTTACAACCATAGACCTCTACGGGCCACCGTATACTTCTGGTTACTCAGGGAATTCTCCTTTGGATGGCGTATTATGGAGGTATTCCCCCCCCCCCCCCCCCTCTCTATGTAACACAGTGACGGCCCAGCGATGTGCATGAGGCCTTATTGGAGTTACTAGAAGAACATTAGATCTATTTTATGCTGAAACAGCGCCACACTTGTCTATAGGCAGGGTCTGGCATTACAGCACCGTCCCATTCGTTTGCCTGTTATACAATCCCCCCCCCCCCCCCTTTTAAAACCCCTTGGTGACATTAGCCATACATGTACACAGGGCTTTTGTGGAACAGCTGACACCAGGCTGCAGTAGCTGCAATCGGGGAGAACTCAAATTGTGACAGTTAACCATGTAAGTGCCTCAAATGGCTCCCTGCAATGGCAGTGGGGTGCTGTCCGGGTGTCATGGTAGCCCAGGACGGCCATGGATTTTTGCCTGCAGGGACTAGAAAAAAAATTGTAAAAATTCATGAGTTTTTAAAAATAATTATAAATAAATGTTAAAAGTTAAAGCCTTTTACTATATTTATAATAAAATATAAACAGAAGAGACATTTAAAAGTCCAATGTATTAAAATAACATCCTTGGGGGAAAAATGTACAAGACGAGGATTGTGCTTCTTTGGTTGGCCTGTCTGAGAAAAAAGGTAAAGTGACCCCAAAAAGGTACTAATGGACATCACAGGTTCTTCCACAAAAACCGAGCCCTCAGATGGCAACACTGAAGGAAACAAAAAGTAGCCCATCGACAAAAAAAAAATGTCCACATCCTTAAGGGGTTAAAGAGGTTTCCCCATGAATCCTTCCCATACCAACAATCCTGAGAGGCTGCTAATAGCCAACTTATAGTAATTTGTGGGATTGCTACGATGGAAAGAAAACATGATGTAAAAGGCATTTTATTTGTAAGTGTTCCCCTTGGTGCTGCTGGGAGCCGATCCTGGACACAGTCAGTCTCCTTCCCCTCTGGCAGCAGACTGTATAGTCCTCTCTCTCTTCCCCTACAGAAGTCTTCTCAGCTATTCTGCCATGTACTGAAGGATAGGCCGCCCTTCCTACAAGTGATGGAAAGCGTCCCTTCGTCTGAAACTACTCAGTTTGCTTCTCCCCGCTATAAAACGACCCTGCAATCCTGGGTCCAATGTGGGGGAGGGAGTAATTCAGTCCTGGGACCAACGTGGGGGAGGGAGTAATTCAGTCCTGGGACCAACGTGGGGGAGGGAGTAATTCAGTCCTGGGACCAACGTGGGGGAGGGAGTAATTCAGTCCTGGGACCAACGTGGGGGAGGGAGTAATTCAGTCCTGGGACCAACGTGGGGGAGGGAGTAATTCAGTCCTGGGGCCAACGTGGGGGAGGGAGTAATTCAGTCCTGGGACCAACGTGGGGGAGGGAGTAATTCAGTCCTGGGACCAACGTGGGGGAGGGAGTAATTCAGTCCTGGGACCAACGTGGGGGAGGGAGTAATTCAGTCCTGGGACCAACGTGGGGGAGGGAGTAATTCAGTCCTGGGACCAACGTGGGGGAGGGAGTAATTCAGTACTGGGACCAACGTGGGGGAGGGAGTAATTCAGTACTGGGACCAACGTGGGGGAGGGAGTAATTCAGTCCTGGGGCCCCTGTTCATACAACCCAAATGTCTGCAGCAATTCCTAGACTGCCTGATGCACAGTGAGCCGGGTGGTACATGAGTACGGTGGCATTACACGCCCCTCTGATTAGTGGTGGCCAATCAGGAAGCAGCTTACAGTGTGCACTGAGTAGGGACCGGAGCGGCAATGAAGAGGGGTCCCATGAACAGGCACATCAATGGCTGAACCTAGAAGAGGGCGGCACCAGACAGCTCCAGCCTGTGGACTGATTTAACCCCTTAGTGACGGCCTATTTTGGCCATAAGGACACAACTATTTTTGGGGGAATCTTCATCTCCACTTTTCACAGCCCATGACTTTACTTCTCCGCTGACACGGCCGTATCAGTTGGGTTTTGTGGCGAGCTGGAGTTTTTTTTGGTAATATTTTTTGGCTAGAACGTTTTTTTCCAGTGTTCGGCTGCATTCACACGGGTGAGAATCTTGCGGGAGTTTTTTGCGTTGCGAGACACTAAAACCCGCAGGAATATGAACGCTATTCCTTTGAATGGATGTATTCACACAGGCGACTTTTTCCTTGTAGCGACGCTGTGAGGATGAACCCCTCCGCAGGTGCTGGCTCTTGGGGTTCCTTGGAACTTTACGTAGCGTTTGCCGTGCAGTACAAAAAGTGTGTTGTATTTTCCGTACGGTTCGTTACGGATGCGACGAAGCCCGACGTGTGTTCGTGTTTTGTTTTTGTTTTTTAAATGGAGGGGAGAATGCAAAAACAAATTACTTTTTTTTTTCTTTCATGCTTCCAAAGGGGACTTGAACTTATGATGCTGTGATTACACTGATGATAGTGATCGTAGGCCACAGCGGACGCGGACATCAGTGCCGACTCCTGCTGCGGATGGCGCAGGCTCAGCTGCTAGCCCGTCACCCATATGTTGTAAGGGTATGCCCTGCGGCGGGGAGGGTATAATGTATCTGTCAGTGGCGTAGGGTTTGTGCATGTGTGGCCCCGACTCTATGGTCAGTGGGGCTCCAACTAGTTGGGCATTCATCACTTACCCTATGGATTAACTCTTTACTCTCCCCAGGAGAACATTCTAGAGGCACTTATGGAAGGTCACATCACAGAAGAGAAGAGCTTGTGCGCGCTGCGGAGCCTGCTGCCGCTCTACGCTGCGGCTGTGAGTATGTTTTGTTGGGACGTCTAGGTCGAGACCTTCTGCCCCCCCCCCCAAGACCCTAAAAACAAGTATATATCGACTTTTGATTTTTCATCGCCGCCTGTCATGGACGTCCCCCACCCCTTCCTGTCGTCATTGCTGGTGCGGACGTCCTGCATTGTGACCGGACATCTGCTTTGTGCTTGTAGGTGGATCGCTTTATAGAGGTTTTGGGTGAAGCTGACCGGCCGCTGTCAGAAACACTAAAGAACGAGATCTCTGTGCTCCGAGGGAATTCGTGAGGCGCAGCGTCCCCCCCAACAGCTGACCGCTGATCTCCCGTCTTTCCTCTGATGTGACTGCGATTCATGTTTGTACGACTGCAGTGTGAACTAATTTGCCGTTTCAGTCTCTGCACTTCCATATGTCGACCAGCAGATGGTGCTAGGAATGTGTTATGAAAAGTGTTGGAAGAACAAACCTCTCCAGCGCCATCCGGAACCTGCAGTGGCATTCCTCTAATCCGGCATCCAGGGGTGCAGCAGTAAACGGCCTGTTCATCTGCAGTTACAGAACTCTTCATTGTATTGCAGTTGTGTCCTGGAAGCAGGGTGCAGACTACCAAATTCCGAAGTAAAGGCATATTCTGACGTTCTGGCTGCGAGTAGAACGGACGCCGCCTTCGCTTCTGTACTTTGTATCATTGTACAGTGAAATATTTTTCTATGAATTATAATTATAAATCTGTTACATTTTCTCTGTGCACCAGTAGATGGCGCCGTGTTACCCTCCGCCTCAAAAACCACATCGCTAATAGGATGTCCTGCCGATACGTCAAAGGGGTTGTGCCAAGTCATGAAATTATCCCCTATCCCGGCTACCTTCATGATTGGTGGGGGTCCAGCAGATTCCCAGAACAGGTGTCTGGTCAGACCCTGCGTGACTAGAGGCCATGCAGGTGCGCCGCTGCTCCATTCACTTCAATGACTGCGCCAGAGATTACAGAGTTCGAGCACTTCAGTGCTGCCATTACAGTGAATGGAGCAGCGGCGCACCTGCGTGGCCTTCGCTCCAATTACACAAAGACCAAGGGGATTCCATTCTTGGACTCGGACCACCACCGATCATAAAGTTAACCTGCGAATAGGGGATCATTTTATGACTAGGCATAACCCCTTTAATATTAGAAATCACAATATCAGTGGCAGAGAAGGACCGCTGCTGTTTATGGGACCCTGTATCCTGGGGATGCAGCATGATAAACTCTCTATAATCTGCTGCTCTGCAGGGTGGAGATCATCTGCATGTATCGGAATTTGCAAAGAGAGTGAATGTTATAATACTAGATAATGGTGAAAATCCCCATCATGCAATTCCCTAAAACTGTGTTCTCCAACTTTTTCAGCTTTGGGGCATCACTGGGAGAAAAAAAAATTACCTTGGGGCACCTCTGCCAAAAATCTGTAATTTTCAGTATAAAATCACCATCCCTTCCCATTGCAGTGTAATCGCATCCAGCACTTCACCATCCGCTTTGCTGCAGTGCCCCCTACAGACCACCAGTAGAGAGGAGCGTCTGACCAGACTGTTAGGAGGTGTTGGGACCAGTGGATGGAGGGAAAAAAGGTGACCGGGCTCAGGACACCCCCTACAGACCACCAGTAGAGAGGAGCATCTGACCAGACTGTTGGGGGGTGTTGGGACCAGTAGATGGGGGCACACAAGGTGACCAGGCTCAGGGCGCCCCCTACAGACCACCAGTAGAGAGGAGCGTCTTACCAGACTGTTAGGAGGTGTTGGGACCAGTGGATGGGGGCACACAAGGTGACCAGGCTCAGGACGCCCCCTACAGACCACCAGTAGAGAGGAGCGTCTTACCAGACTGTTAGGAGGTGTTGGGACCAGTGGATGGGGGCACACAAGGTGACCGGGCTCAGGATGCCCCCTACAGACCACCAGTAGAGAGGAGCATCTGACCAGACTGTTAGGAGGTGTTGGGACCAGTTGATGGGGGCAAACAAGGTGACCAGGCTCAGGGCGCCCCCTACAGACCACCAGTAGAGAGTAATGTCTGACCAGACTGTTAGGAGGTGTTGGGACCAGTGGATGGGGGCACACAAGGTGACCGGGCTCAGGACCCCCAACAGAGCACCAGTAGAGAGGAGCATCTGACCAGACTGTTAGGAGGTGTTGGGACCAGTGGATGGGGGCAAACAAGGTGACCAGGCTCAGGGCGCCCCCTACAGACCACCAGTAGAGAGGAATGTCTGACCAGACTGTTAGGAGGTGTTGGGACCAGTGGATGGGGGCAAACAAGGTGACCAGGCTCAGGGCGCCCCCTACAGACCACCAGTAGAGAGGAGCGTCTTACCAGATTGTTAGGGGGTGTTGGGACCAGTGGATGGGGGCACACAAGGTGACCGGGCTCAGGACCCCCAACAGAGCACCAGTAGAGAGGAGCATCTGACCAGACTGTTAGGAGGTGTTGGGACCAGTGGATGGGGGCAAACAAGGTGACCGGGCTCAGGACGACCCCTACAGACCACCAGTAGAGAGGAGCGTCTGACCAGACTCTTATGAGGTCTTGGGACCAGTGGATGAGGACACACAAGGTGACCGGGCTCAGGACACCCCCTACAGACCACCAGTAGAGAGGAGGGTCTGACTAGACTGTTAGGGAGTGTTGGGACCAGTGGATGCGTGAGGGCACACAAGGTGACCGGGCTCAGGACGCCCCTTACAGACCACCAGTAGAGAGGAGCATCTGACCAGACTGATAGGTGTTGGGACCAGTGGATGCGTGAGGGCACACAAGGTGACCGGGCTCAGGACCCCCTACCGACTATCCATAGAGAGGATAGTATGATTGTCTGACAAGCATGAGCAGCTATAACTGTTACGTTGTCCACCAGACAGACACAGGGGGCGCCATCATTACACCCCTGTGTTTGTTGGAACCGTTTTCAGGAACTTGGCAGAAGGACATTTGGTCTCACGGCCCCAATTACATGTACGGCCTCAGACCCCCACTGTCGCCTCTGTTTGCAGTGATGTCGTGAACAATGAAAATGGACGCTACGGAGTGGAACCGGGTTCTTTTCAGCGATGAATCCAGGTTTAGTTTGGTTGCCTACGACGGCCGTGTTCGTGTCTGGAGACCTCGGGTTGAGCTCCTCAATCCTGCCCCCACTGCTGGTGTAATGGTCTGGTGGGCATCACATACGACAGTCAGTCACCCCTAGTGGTGGTACGAGGGACAATGACCGCTCAGCGATATGTTCAGGACATCCTGCAGCCACATGTGTTCCTCTCATGGTGGCTTCCAGCAGGATAATGCTCGGCCGCACAAACAAGGGGGTCACAGGAGCCCCCACAACATTTTCACACTCCCGTTGGCTGTCCAGTCACCAGATTTATCACCAACATAACATGTATGGGACCATCTGGGACACCAACTTCCACAGCCACCAAGTTTACATGATCTAGAGGCTCAGTTACAGCAAATGTGGAATGATATGCTGCAGGATACCATACAGAACCTGTATGCCTCCATGCCCACCCATATCACATCTTGTATCCAAGCTAGAGGCGGTACAACAGGGTACTAGAGCCTCCATGCCCACCCGTATCACATCTTGTATCCAAGCTAGAGGCGGTACAACAGGGTACTAGATCCTCCATGACCAGCTGTATCACATCTTGTATCCAAGCTAGAGGCAGTACAACAGGGTACTAGAGCCTCCATGGCAGCCTGTATCTTGTATCCAAGCTGAGGTGATACAACAGTGTACTAGAGTCTCCCTTAAATGGGTCAGTTCTCCACAATAAATGGTCCTTTTGCTCTGATCTTGTAATCACTTATATATCTTTACAATCACACAGAGAAAGTTTCATTCCCCTCCGACAACTTCTTCTAGCAGCCCGATTTCTTCTGACAATGAGTGTATGTCCCTTTAACAACCTGCATTCCAGAAGTAAAGATTATTAGGGCACTGCTGCTCAGACTGGTTCTGCTTTGCGCAGCTGATGGCCCACTGGCCTAGTCTCAATGTCAGCAGACTTTGATTTGCCTCATCTGCTAATTTCCTGAGTGTAATCCTTGTCTTGTTTCTGCGTTGGATTAAGGTGCTTCTTATAAGTTGCTTATTTGCCTGAGTTTTAATTATTGGAGAGAAATCCTCTTTGTATCCCCTGCTGCCCGCACCGCCGTGTCCTAGATGTCACATCTACTCCTGTAAGCAGAGGCTCCTAGTACTACCAAACCGCGGGGACCATTATTGCACCCCTACTGCTTAGGACTAGCTCTGTGCATTCAAAAAATAAAGGACATTGAAGTCGAACATAGTTTTCATCCAATAGTGTGACTGGCTCTAGCTCTGCTTCTATCGATGCTACAGCCACACATTTGGCCCATTGTAAAGCCAATAATCTTGCCAAACAACTTCATCAACCCCAGGAAACTAACACTTAACTTCCTTCTCCCAATGCCCCCTCCAACATCTCTCAGTTCTGCCAAGGATTTTGTAGAACTCTTCAAACACAAGATGGACCACGTTGAAGAAGGCTTCAGTCTGCAGTTACTGCAAACCCTCTGTGCTCCTTCTGCACTATTATGGAGAAGACGTTCTCTATCCTAGTTTCCAAATCGCACCTCACCACCTGAGCATCTCAACTCATGCCCAACTCATTCTCACTATGTCCATGTTGCAACCCACCTTTTCAACCTATTGCTGACTACTAGCAACTTTTTTTGTCCTTCAAACATACATCCATTACCCCTATCATAAAGCCATGCTCTGTCAAGCTACTGCCCCATATTAATGCTCCCATTTGCATCAAAACTTCTGTAACCGCACATCCATCTTGAACTGTCCTACCTTGCCTTCAACTTGCAATATGAGTCTATGACCAAATGCAATCTGACTTCTGGTCCCAACACTCTATCCAAACCATTCTAACCAAAGTAGCTAACGATCTGTTCACAGTCAAAATCTCAAAACATTACTCTAATTCTTCCTCCTCGACCTGTCCTCTGCCTTCAGCACGGTCCACCACTCCCTCGTGTTACAAACTCTCTTCTTTCGGCATCCTAAACCTGGTTCTATGTTGGATCTCTTTGTACCTCGCTGACTGAACATTTAGTGTCTCCCACGCGCACACCAAATCCTCACCTCGCCCACTCTCTGTTGGTGTCCTTCAAGGCTCTGTACTAGGACCCCATCTCTTCTCCATCTACAACCATGGTCTAGGACCGCTCATAGACGCCCATGGCTTTCAGTACCACCTTTATGCTAATGACACTTCAATCTACCTCTCTGGCACAGATGTTAGACACCCTGGGATTTGGGATAGCAGAGAGGTATCAGCCATTTCCCCCTCCTCTTGCTTCCTAAAACTTAACATGGAAAAAACTGAACTCCTAGGTCTTTCCCCACCGCACTCTACACTCCCACCAGACTTATCAATCACATTCAATGGCTCCATACTCTCACCAGTTCTATAAGTTCGTTGTTTCAGGTTTCGGTGTAACTTTTGACTCCACCTTCTTCATACTCCACATACAAGCCCAGCCACCTCAGACTCAAAAAACGCTCATGGATACGATCTTTTCTCAACCCTGAGTCAACAAAAAGACTAGTGCTACCCTCATCATCTCATCATCTCCTGTCCAGACTACTACAACATCCCTCTCTGCAGCCTCCCATCAAAAGTTCTAGTGCCCCTCCAATCTATCCTCACCTCTCCCCATGTTACTCCCCTGCTTCTCCTCTACCAACCTCTTCACTGGCTGCCCACCATCCAGAGAATCCAGTTCAAAAACTACTATTACAATATACCAGGCCATCTACTACTTGTTCCCTCCATATATCTGTGACCTAACCTGACCAATATGTGACCACAGCCTAAAATATAGTCACAGAATAGCCCCTTTATTAGACCCACTGGTCATTTGCCGTGTTCCAGCGGAGGCAACCCAGATGTGGAGGAGTCCATGGGTAAAAACAAGATGGTGGTCATGGGTGGCTCTGCGATCCGTCCCGTCACCAGCTTCAAAAATGGTCTTGCTGGGTCGTGCACAGTAGAAACAGGATTTTACTCTGGGTAGACTAATGTCTAACAGTTTTGTCACGGGTGACACCAGTACCTTAGGGTTGTGAACTCCAACAGATGGTAATGAAAGAATTGCGACGAGTCTACAGTAGTAAACTGAAGGCACACAGTTTACTAACAGTCCTTTTGAACAACAACTGGCACAATCCAAAGCAGTGCAGGCTTTCCAATAGCAGTAGACCATGTTGAATTCAGTACATTTAAGAACATGAAGACAGAGATCTCTCTCTCTCTCTGTCTACTCGCTGTTCTGTAGAAAGATCCCACACTGTACTCCCCCACACTGCACTGGTAGTTAGCACTTTGTAAGCTTGATTCCTCCACTCTGGTTAGCGTTCCATTCTTCAGCTTGGCTGTACACTTCTCCTCACCATGACACGTCTGCTCCCCTCCACCTCCTAACTACAGCTCCCCTCCTAACTGCCTTCTCTTCCTGTCTACTTCCCGCTCTGACTGTCTAACTCCTCCCCACATCCTGTATGGCCCTGCTCTCCTTTATCCAGACTGGAATCCCCTCCCACCAATCAGCGATTTTGAATGACAGCAACCAATCCAGAGACAGACGTTGCCAGGCAGATTAGCCTATCGTGTGAGCAGAAAGGGGAAATTAGGGTATTTCCAACAGAAAACACCAAATATGCTTCCTAAGGAGTACAATAACAGGAGTTTAAAGGACTACTGACTGTAGGACCTTCTGGGCCTCTATAATCTCACAACTGGCGCCCCCTGTATAGTATTTCCCCCGTGACCCCGGAGTGCAGTATAAAATCACATGACAAGTTTTCCGTGGATCAGTTTCAGTGTGAATCCACATTAGATGGGAAAATCCAGCGATCGGAGTGACTTCCAGCGAGGCCGGTCATCGGTGCTAGACTAGCCGGGGTCTCACTGCCAACCGTGGGGGGGTTCTCATGTAATGGTTTGGAGACTATACTGAGAATGGCGCGATCAAGGAAAACATCCAGCTGTAGGGGATCCTGCGGACGGAAACAACTCATCCCTGAAAGGGGTCGGAGGAGGATGTCAGGAATCGTTCTGACCAACAGGCTGCACAGTCAGCTGACTACAACGCTGGAGCTCCAACTAACGTGTCCGAACGCACAACTCGCCGTTCCTCCGCACGGATGGGATAACAGCAGATGGCTATGTCTAAGAGAAACCAAGACGAGACCGCAAAAGAGGACAAATATTTTATCTCCGCAGTGGAAAAAACATTGCTTGGGAGTCGCTCCGATCGCTGGATTTTCTTGTCTCATGTGGATTCATACAAACTGATCCACGGAAAACTTGTCATGTGATTTTATGCTGCCCGCCGGGGTCACGGGGAGAACTGTGAGAGGGTCGGGGGCTCTAATACAGGGTCGGGGGCTCTAATACAGGGTCGGGGGCTCTAATGCAGCATGTAATTACCCGGGATGGTCTCTATACATGTAGTCTGGACAACCATCTGTGTACATGCAGAAGAGCCGGCGGGCAGACGGCACGTGGCGCTCCGAGCCTGTAATACGATTATACCTGCTGTACTATTCACAGTCTGGATAAGAGCATCAGCGTCTGATACGCAGGATCCGGTCATGTGACCGCCTGTAAAGTCAGAGAAACCATAAGTGCCACTCGGCAAGGAAGGGTGCTTATGGTGATCAGCTTAACCCCACGAGTGCCGGCCTGCAGTATCCTCGCACTTGTTGCTGTAGGTCAGGTTACGTCTCGTATATCAGTAATTAGACGGCTCCTTGAGGTTATGAAGAAATGAAATAAAACCCAGAATACCCCCCCCCCCCCCCCCCCATCCTGCGATTCCGCCATTGTTTCTGGGTTTTGTGTTCACCATTCGGTAACTATAACCCGGTAACTTCCTTCTCTGAATCTGATTACTGCAACAAGTTTATGGATTTGTAAGATATTTTTTACTATTGTAAAGACGAACACTTGAATCTACATTGTCGCCTTCCAAGACCCAGAACATTGCTATTCTTCGAGCAGCGAGCCTTTTGCGGGAAGAGCTGTCGTTTTTATTGGCATCGTTCTGCATCTGACGGTTGGATTGCTTTTTAACGCATTTTTCGGGAAGCGAACAAAAGCGAAATAACAATTCTGGAATTTCTGCGAGATAAGTCACAAAATCCTTCTATTGTCTGTCATTACGGACGCAGGGACACCTACTATGTGCGGCTTTGTAAAACATTTATTGATACTTTATCACTTTAATTGTCTTTTGTCAGACCTCTGGCTGCCATGGGAACCCATTAGTACCTTGCGATCGCATTGGGGGACGCCGATGGGTGACAGAAGAAGCCCCATCTCCCTGTCATCTGCTTTCATGCTGCAGTTGTGGCATGTAAGGGGTCAAACTGCAAGGATCTGAAATTTCTTTGCTACTGGTAGTTAGAGCAGGAGCCGGGCTGTCAGTCAGCCAAACCACCGCCTTACGGCTCGTTCACATGAGCGCTGTGGGCGTGAAAAGATCGCGGCTATACTGCACTAAAGATGGCGCGAACTGTGGAATCCCAGCTATTGAATTAGCCCGCTCCCACGACCCGAAGTGCGTGAGCGTGTTTCCAGCTCCCATAGGAGTCTATGGAGAGCATGCACCACAGATGGGTCAGGTCCTATCTTTGTGCGCACCATGGAGCTTAGATGTCCTATCTTTGTGAGGTGCGAGGATGTAGTGCGTCTAACATGCATTCATCTGAACGTTCTATAGGAAACCATTGGATCTGATAGAAGTGCGTTCTGTGTGCGCCTCTAATCCCCGCAAACAGCGTCCGTGTGAACGAGGCCTGAGAAAGACGTATGATTTAAAGCCCAGGTCAGTAAAGAGGTGTATTAGCCGTCACTAAGGGGTTAAGGCAGCAGGATGCATGCTGTATGTATAGGTAAGACCCCACACGTGGTACAGGGACTTGTGGCCATGCCGGAGGTGTTACAATGGCGCAGCGTACAGAGTGGATGGAGGCCGGAGCCAACGTCTTGTATCAACATCATGTTTGTACTGTAGACACTAGTGTTTATATAAGGAGCCATAACTGTGAGCCCATCTGCCGAGAGGAAGCGCCGCGCCGGTGACTGCTATAAAACCTCCATATCATTTCCTGTGGCCGCCCTGCTATCTACTGTCAATAGGCGGATATTGAAATCCACCATCAAGGACATAGAACCTTATCCAGCTCAACAGTGAGGCTCCGAGGCTTAATGAATCGCGCGGGCGCCGTGACGGCAGCGGCCCTGCATTATTAAAGACATCTTGTTTAATTAGACGTCTCGGACTTGGCAGCGGATGGAAGATTCTGAGTATTAATAGTCCTGAGAGGATTACGTGCCGCTTTATACTGCCGCCTCCACTGTTTATTGTACTGATCGTATGAAGCGCGTACGTGTCACCTTTATATTGTGCTTTACTCGTGTCGCATTCATTGATGGCGAGCGGGGATACAGCGCAGCCATTGCAGCTTTCATGTTGTTTTTTTCATTCTGCATTCTATCGCTGAAGTCAGTGGGGAAAATGATACAAGAAATGCAAAAAATCTTAATCCAAAATATGCTGATTCTGTAGATTTCAGTTCGGCTGATACAGAGGTCCAAACCCCCTGCACAATTATATGTTCAAATTCTGCCTGCAGCTACCAGTAGGGGGAGCTCAATAGGAGCTGTATGGGCCTGTATGCAGGGAGAGACCCCTAGTGGTGGCTTCAGGCAGACAGAATTTTAACAAATAGCTCTGTGTGACTGGAGGCTCCTATTCAGAAAAACTACTCCGACCCCTATAAAGTTATGTTATGGAATTAATCAGAGCAGAGTTATGGATCTACTTAGGCTACATTCAGATTTGTGCCCTGCCTCTGGTGGGATTTCTATTGTTTGCCTTTCTCCTTTTCCTTGAGAAGATGAGATTCTGCTCATACACTACACACATAAGGGAGCAGGTAATGTACAGTGTATGAGAGTTAGAGATAGGAAAGCAGGATCTCCTCTTCTCTGTGTGCAGTGTATGGGAGCGATAGAGATAGATGAAGAGAGCCTGCTCCCCCATGTGTGCAGTGTATGGGAGCGATAGGAAAGCAGGATCTCCTCTTCTCTGTGTGCAGTGTATGGGAGCGATAGGGGTGCAGGATCTCCTCTTCTCTGTGTGCACTGTATGGGAGCGATAGGGGTGCAGGATCTCCTCTTCTCTGTGTGCAGTGTATGGGAGCGATAGGGGTGCAGGATCTCCTCTTCTCTGTGTGCAGTGTATGGGAGCGATAGGGGTGCAGGATCTCCTCTTCTCTGTGTGCAGTGTATGGGAGCGATAGGGGTGCAGGATCTCCTCTTCTCTGTGTGCAGTGTATGGGAGCGATAGGGGTGCAGGATCTCCTCTTCTCTGTGTACAGTGTATGGGAGCGATAGGGGTGCAGGATCTCCTCTTCTCTGTGTACAGTGTATGGGAGCGATAGGGGTGCAGGATCTCCTCTTCTCTGTGTGCAGTGTATGGGAGCGATAGGGGTGCAGGATCTCCTCTTCTCTGTGTGCACTGTATGGGAGCGATAGGGGTGCAGGATCTCCTCTTCTCTGTGTACAGTGTATGCTAGCGATAGGGGTGCAGGATCTCCTCTTCTCTGTGTGCAGTGTATGGGAGCGATAGGGGTGCAGGATCTCCTCTTCTCTGTGTGCAGTGTATGGGAGCGATAGGGGTGCAGGATCTCCTCTTCTCTGTGTGCAGTGTATGGGAGCGATAGGGGTGCAGGATCTCCTCTTCTCTGTGTGCACTGTATGGGAGCGATAGGGGTGCAGGATCTCCTCTTCTCTGTGTGCAGTGTATGGGAGCGATAGGGGTGCAGGATCTCCTCTTCTCTGTGTACAGTGTATGGGAGCGATAGGGGTGCAGGATCTCCTCTTCTCTGTGTGCAGTGTATGGGAGCGATAGGGGTGCAGGATCTCCTCTTCTCTGTGTGCAGTGTATGGGAGCGATAGGGGTGCAGGATCTCCTCTTCTCTGTGTACAGTGTATGGGAGCGATAGGGGTGCAGGATCTCCTCTTCTCTGTGTACAGTGTATGGGAGCGATAGGGGTGCAGGATCTCCTCTTCTCTGTGTGCAGTGTATGGGAGCGATAGGGGTGCAGGATCTCCTCTTCTCTGTGTGCACTGTATGGGAGCGATAGGGGTGCAGGATCTCCTCTTCTCTGTGTACAGTGTATGCTAGCGATAGGGGTGCAGGATCTCCTCTTCTCTGTGTGCAGTGTATGGGTGCGATAGGGGTGCAGGATCTCCTCTTCTCTGTGTGCAGTGTATGGGAGCGATAGGGGTGCAGGATCTCCTCTTCTCTGTGTGCAGTGTATGGGAGCGATAGGGGTGCAGGATCTCCTCTTCTCTGTGTGCACTGTATGGGAGCGATAGGGGTGCAGGATCTCCTCTTCTCTGTGTGCAGTGTATGGGAGCGATAGGGGTGCAGGATCTCCTCTTCTCTGTGTACAGTGTATGGGAGCGATAGGGGTGCAGGATCTCCTCTTCTCTGTGTGCACTGTATGGGAGCGATAGGGGTGCAGGATCTCCTCTTCTCCATCTCCCCTATATATTGGAGACGCTCTACAACAGTTCTCAGCATCATAAAAGGGATTCCTGTATCTGAGAGACAATAAATCACTGAGGATTCGCTGCCGCAGTTTGTGTCCCTCCCGTCTCCATAGACTTCTACGGACAGCATGTAATCTGATGTCTCTGAAGTGTTAGCTCATGCAGTGTTTTAGGCCGTTTTCACACAGCTGAGAAAATTGCACAAGATTTGTGTGTTGTGAGACGCAGAAATCTCACACGAATATGAACCCCATTCTTTTGAGTAGGGTCATACGTACTCATGAGAGACGCAGTACGGAAAAAAGTCACGGAATGTCCTATATTTGGGCGTTCCCTTGGAATGCATCGCATTGCCTATTGTTTTCAATGGGACTGGAAGGGCATCGCATGTCGTTGAAGCTGCACATGAGAGTGCGCAATCATCCTAAAAGGCTTGGCACTGGATCGCTACAAACCTTGCGTTCGTTGGGAAATCACATGTTGGCGAGCGTGCTATCGCACTCGCCCCTGTGAAACTAGCCCAAGTGAACAGTTTGGCAGGTGGGGGGTTAAGGAGTCTGAGAAGTACAGAATGGAGCACTTTTCTCTGATCCGCTAAGTTTCTTCTATCCTCCTGCACTGCTGATGGATGCAACGTTTGTAAAAGTACAGCCACCATTTAAATAAGACGGGTCTGCCCGCTCTCCGGACCCGACAAGCGGTCATCACAGGCCACACAGAGAGGGGCTCATCCGATAAACCCGAGAAGTCAGTGACAGTTCAGCTGCCTCATGGATGACACACGCTGCGGCGCCCCTTTGTTATGCCGCCGCTGAGAGACAGGAACAGAATTGGTGTCCAGGTGCAAAACAAAAGGAAGCTTTGATGGAGATTGTTTCATGTAGCTTTGAGGACTCTCATCGCCTGTCATCACATCCCCTCCCACAAACTGCGTAGGAACAGCGCGGTGTTAGCATCGTGTACCTGGAATGTTCCTTACGAGTCGGGTGGGTTGTGCCCCTGCCCAAGACCCCCAGAAAGCCAAGATGAGGGGGTCGTGCCTGCGGTTATTCCCTGGTCATGTTGGTTATCGGCAAGCCACTAAAAGTAACGTACCAGAAGCGGCCAGAAAGGACACCAAATCCTCCAGTAGGTGGCTGGTCTTAAAGGGGTTGTCTAGGACAAGAAGAGCATGTGCCACTGTGGCACACCAGTCCATTGGTTGTCTGGTATTGCAGCTTAGCTCCATTAACCCCTTAACCCTAAAGGACGTAGATGTATCTCCCCTCCGCGGCGGGATTTGTATGGAGCAGGATTAGGGGCCAATACCACACTCCATACATGGCTGATGCCGGCTGTCATTGACAGCCAGCACCCACCCTGCAACAGTGATTGTGACTGTTAACCTTTTAAATGCCATAATCCATGTTCGGAGTTCTTGCAAGGCCCCCTCATGATCACAAGCTGCCGTTTGGTTGGCATGGCAGCCTAGGGCCTTCTGAAGGGCCCCAGGGCTGCCATGAATGAATACCTATCACTGTGTGCCTATGGCACGCCTTAATAGACCACCTGTCAGAATACAATATAATGCAATACTGTGGTTCAAATCCCCTATAGGGACCAGAAAGAAAAAAAGGTACAAATGAGTTGGTATTTTTTTTTTGTAAAACATAATTTAAAAAGTAAAAAAAAAACTTTTCCTATATAAATTAAAAAAAATAAATATATATTCTTTACAAATAGTAGAGCAAAAACCATAACCGTACCGACCCGAAGAATTAAGTTATGTCATTCTTGTTGCAGTGTGTACGCCGTAGAAACAAGACCCCCAGAAATCCCCTCAGTGACAGAAATCTCTGCACCGGGCCAAAGGGTTGGCGACTTCAAGCACGTCCTCTCTCTACTTGTATCAGAAGATCATTTTCACTGATCGGATAAGGAGAATAGCAGCGCTGGCTGCTGTGAGCTACAATCCCAGCAGGGGGCACTGTGAGGTGTGGTCCTTTTCAGTGGTCGCTGAGCCCCTATCACCTGCTTGCCTTGACCCAGTGAAGCAGCTCTTATGGCGCCCTGATGCCAGTCCTGCGCTCTGACTAATTACCGCTGCCTACGTGCCATGTGCAATGATCCTCCAGCTGGCGCCGGGCCACTTCTGAGTTACTGCACAGCAGACTGGCCGGGTACAAGACATAAATTACCACTAATGATTAAATTGCTGACATTTCCATATTAAGATAAAGGTTGGGTTTCTCAGGAGGTGATTGGTGCCTCCTTCGTGCCGCTCAGATCCCTCGCCATTACCTCACCAATTAGTGCATCAGGTTATTGCAGTAAGAGTTGCTCAGATACTGGAACTAACATGGTTGGTCTGCAACTTGTGATTCACCATCTACTCAAAACTACAACTCCCAGCATGCTGTGAATGGTAGTATGCTGGGTGTTGTAGTGTCATATCAGCTGGAGAGTCACAGGTTGCAGACCGCTGGTCTAATGCACTTATCTCCTCACTTATTTGTGCTTGGGTAGAAAGTGTTGTTACCTGTCATGGCGCTCCCTCTCCAGGCATCACAAATTACATCGCACTCCCACAACCATGGCATGGTGCTGCCCCCATGGGCATTACACCCTTGGTATACCACTCCCCACACCAGGCATTACACTTTTCATGGCGCTCCCCCCAACAAGGTGTTATAACCTTGGCATGGCGCTGCCCCCACCATACATCATAGTCTCAACATCACACTCCCCACACCAGGCATTATACCCCTGGCATAGCAATCATCCTACCAGGCATTACACTTGGCATGGCACCCCCCCCCCCACCAGGTGTTATACCCTAAGAGTGGCATTCTCCCCACCAGGCATTACACACTTGGAATGGCGCTTCCCCTATGAGCACTGCACAGTTAGCATGGCACTCTCCCCACCAAGCATGGCACACTTGGCATTGCGCTTGCTCTCCTGGCGTCACACATGTTATAGTGTTCTCCTCACCAGATGTTACACACTTGGCATAATTCACACCAACAGAGTATTATACCCTAGGTATGGGGCTATCCCCACCAGGCATTTTACGCTCAACATCACGCTCCCTCCACCAGGCATTACACCTTTGCATGGTGCTCCCTGCGCCAGATGTTACACCCCTGGCATTGCACTCTCCCCACCAGGCATTACACCCTTGGCTTTGCGTTCCCTCTCCAGGCATTACACGCTTGGTATAACACACCCCCACCAGTCGTTATACCCTTGGCATAGTGCTCTCCCAACCAGTCATTACAGTTGGCATGGCGCTCCCCCAACCAGTCATTACACTTAGCATAGCGCTCTCCCAACCAGTCATTACACCCTTGGCATAGTGCTCTCTCAACCAATCATTACACCTGGCATGGTACTCTCCCGACCAGTCATTAAACTTGGCATAGTGCTCTCCTAACCAGTCATTACACTTGGCATGGTACTCTCTCGACCAGTCGTTACATCCTTGGCATAGTGCTCTCCCAACCAGTCATTACACCCTTGGCATGGCGTTCTCTGCCAGGCATTAACCCTTTCCAATCCAATTTCTATCCTGGTTTTCCTAGGGGGCTTACTCTTTTTCTGATATTATACAACAGCGCTATCTGCTGGCTAAAGCCAGTACTGCATGAGGTGACACGTTGGATAGGCCCCAACAGCAGAGAGGCTGGCAATATACAGTAAGAGAACCCCGACGGACGTCTTCTAACATCGGACTTGTACAGCCTTAAATAATAATGTCTTTAGACGTCAGACAGTGGATTGGAAAGGGTTAATCATTTGTCATGGTGCTCCTCCCAAGGAGCTCCATACTTGTCATGGCACCATCCTAGTGTTATATACACTAGGAGGACATTACTGTGAGAGGATGATACCACTATTATAATATATATATACAAACACAGTTGTTTATCCTCACGCAAATTGCACTAATGAGTGCTGATCGACCTGCTACATTGTCAGTCGGCACTAGTTATTGGCCAGAACATCTGCCTCGTTGGAACCATCTTTGGTTTCAGGATTATGCAGACAATCCCGCAGACGTTTTGCTCATTTCTAGGGTTGCTGCTCCTTTAAGTGGTTTTAGAGAGAAAATGTCAAGATGCCGATTGGTAATTTGTGGTCTGGGGGGTAAGTGAAACCCTCTGGCTTGATCCAAGTCCATCGTGAATCGGAAGCAGTTACTATTCATGTAGCTTTCAGTTTTTCTGGAAAGCCGCCACTTTGAAGTTGATGTAACAAAAAGCGATGAACAAAACCGGTCGGTGACTGAGAGAAGCGGCGATTACAATGATGGGCGGCATTACTCAATCATATCATTACATCGCACAAAGAGCTGCGGCCCGTCCTCCATTGTCACTGGGCTCATGTAATAAACATCATTCCCGTCTTTTTCTCCTCCACATTATTTATGCATCTCATTAAACAAGACCGTAGTGATAAGCGGACGTTATACGAGCCGCATCATCATTTTTTTATGCTACTCCCTACCTGGACCAAGTTTTTGTTTAAAGTAGAAAACCCCCTTTAACATCCACAACCCACCCTGTGGATAAACTGAGTAATAATATTCACCCGGCACAGCTCCGTAAACCTTGTAGCGGTTGTGCCTGGTACGGTAGATGAGTCCCATTCACTAAGCACAGCGGCTACATTATGTGTGGAGACCTACCTGGTAAACAATGCAGATGGGGCAGTGCCTACCGAATATTGGGGGTGTACCAAGAACAGACCATCAATATTACATGGGTGTTGCCATGATGGAAGGTTATTCCCTATATGTAGGATGTTCACAGGATAGGAAATAACTTTCAAATGATTAGGGGTCCAACCCCTGGCAAACCCACCAATACAGATTACAGTGGTGGTCACACATGCATACCACTGCGGCATCTGTTTAATTTGGGACCGCCAGAGATAGCAGAGCACTTTAACTCTGCTATCCCAGTTGGTCCCATTGAAATTGATGGCATGACTATAGGCATGTGTGGCACCACCTGAGCAGGGGGACTTACAAGGTTCAGGTGGCGGGATGGCGATGATGACAGAGGTCAGCTTGCCAGCAGACGATGCGGTTTCAATTTGGGGCCTAAGGTGGGACAGTCCTCCATAAATAGGACACCCCATATTGCCATAATGGGCCCGATTGCAGCTTCCCTGATAAGCGGTTATCCGCAACGAATAGTTTGGATTAACGCTAAAACCTTTTTTTTTTAATAATTCTGCAATATTAACTTATTCCAAACAACAGCAGTTGTGTTCTGGCTGGGATTGCGGCTCACAGTCTCCCTCTTCCATCTTTCTGTCCTGCTGCTTCATCTCTTGGGTGTCGGAACATCAGGGGTCTCTACCTCCATCTGAGCGCCCGAGGTTTTGGCCTAGCTTTTCTCTGCAGGTTACTGCACATCACCTTCGCTCTTCCGTCATACCTAGTACGGCGCCATAAGCGGGATACTTGCCTCCTCTTCTAATCTCCTCTCCCTTGCTTTCTTGTAACAGCGAGACATGTTCACAGCTTACAAAGAAAAATGTACAGGCGCAGACACATAACAACAGCAATTAACCAAGTAGGGGGATTCACCCCATTACACATGTGTGGAAGTGAAAAAAAAATGTCTCGCAACGACTCCAAAAATGGTTATGATGGTGTAGTGGCCCAGTTCATGCTTTCCTGGTCCCCTCCATAATGTCATACATGTATGTCTTGTGTTGGTGCGTTGTGCAAAACTGTCTAGTCATTCTGTTATGCATGTTGCACAGCTGCAGCAAATGAGAGGTTAATGTCTGCAAAGTGTGAGCTGACTATAAATGTATCAATTTATGTCCTGTCACATGGTATGAGTGAAAGTATAAATGTGAGTGCTTGAGAGCAGGAAAGGGCTTCCATCGGAATTCCATCATGGCTTCCACCTAAAGCACAGAGGCACATGGGGGCACCTTCAGCCCTCATGTGTTGAAGATGGAAAAGAAAGAGAGATTTCCTGGAGTGCCTGCTTCTATGTGAGCCCCCAGAAAGAGAGAGAGTGCGAACCAGTCCTAAGTTGTTCCTACACAAGGCCCATTACAGAGGTTCTCTTTCTGTCTTCAATTGTTCATGCCCAAGTGTCTTAAAGTCTGGGACCGCTGGGTGGAGGTATGCGTTTACAATTGTCACACACACAGGCATCCTGCAGCCTAGGATCGCTGTGTGGAGGTACTCATTTTCAAGTCTGTCTGTAAATACACTGTATATCTCATTTTACCTGCACTTGGAATACTGCTTATCTTTGCCTTGTATCATTGGAGTTGTTACCAAGTAAAGTTATTCCAGGCCCTGAGGTACTATATCATTGTCTGTGGCTCAATTATTTCCGCATCGATGTTCATGCCGGTGGGTGCTGGAATGGTGGAGTCACCTGTGACAACCCCTTCACTTGTCCTAATGTTTATTGGGCATCCCCATGCTGCGGGTGTCCAGAAGAGGCCCAGCACTGCCCTGGCCCTGGCTGCGTGCATCCCTTCGGGAGGGAGCGTGGTAAGTGCCGTCGTGACAAGCCAGCATCTTGCCCTCCCAGCTCCTCAGTGTGTGCCATGTGTCCGGGGTCACCCTACGAGATGCTGCAATGGTACATTATTAGAAGATTTTATTATATGAGGAGTATAATCACAAAAAATAGGCATTTCAAGGAAAATCCTCTTCTTCAGTAAATGCCGGGCCATAACCTGCTGCAGTACATGGAAAAACATGGAAGAGAAAAATGTTGCTAAAATGGAATAGAAGTAGATAATTAGAGGAAAAGTCAGTAAAAAACACATAAAATATAATCAAAAGATAGTCGTAATAATAAAAGGAATCGCAATCACAAATACAAGTCAGAATAGCGGTAATAATGCTAATAACAATGAATTCGTTAAGATGGTACAAAGTGACTCATAGGATGGAACAAACAATGTCTCCAGATAGAAGTATAGTCAAAAATGTGTCACAGTCAATTGGGAGCCTCTAACTAAGAGAGAGTAACTCATGGGGTGATCTATAAAGAACATGGACTGCATGAAACAAAACAACAATAATATAAAAAGGGGAGGCATTATGACTGCTGGGAGAATCGCCGGGCGGGGGGGGGGGAAGGGAGGCATGATGACTACCGGGAGAACCGCTGGGGGGGGGGGGGGGGGAATTATTACTACTGGGAGAACCACTTGGTTGGGGGGTGGGGGGCATTATTATTGCTGGGGTACCGCTGGGGGTGGCATTGTGACTGCTGGGGGGGTATTATGACTGCTAGGGGGAAAGGGGCCATTATTACTGCCGGGGACCGCTGGGGGGGCATTATTACTGCCGGGGGACCGCTGGGGGGGGCATTATTACTGCTGGGGGTCCGCTGAGGTATGTCACTATTATTACTGCTGGGGGGCCGCTGTGGGATGTCACTATTACCTCTGGGGGGGTGTCACTTTTACCGCTGGGGTATGTTTACATGTGGCAGAAATGGGCAGGGCTGTTTCAAAATAGACAGCTGCAGATTTTGGCTACTTTTTGGATGTGGAAATGCTGCAGAATTTTCCACAGAAATTTCCTCTGAGGACATTCTGCAGTATTTCGGCATCCAAAAAGCAGTCAAAATCTGCACCCGTCTATTGTGAAGCGGCCCTGTCCTTTTTAGAACGATGGGGGTAAAATCGTGATAAGCCCCGCCCTCCTGATGTGTTGGCACTTTGTGATAAATAAGTGGGTTTTGAGTTGCAGTTTGGGCACTCGGGCTCTAAAAGGTTCGCCATCACTGCCTTAAAATCTTAGAAATCCCATTTAATAAGTAAATTCACTGATTTGTCTTTAGTGCTGATTTTTTAATGTTTTTTGTGCATCTTTTCTATTGTTGTGACTTTTGTCCCGTGAAGCCGAGTCTAGATTGATATGTGGGACCAACAATGGGACTCTTACTCACTATGTTTTAGGCTGATGGAAGGTTCTTGATACTTCTTACAATCTGCAGAGCGGCTGTGAAGTGATATGTTGAGCAGATGATGTCATGCAGGGGTGTGGTGAGACGGCGAGCGCACGCAGATCTCCATTTACGCAGGCGAGTGTCTTTCGTGACTTATTAAAGCATAATGTGTCCTGCTGGCTTTGATGATCTTTTATGACGAGACTTGAATAAATAGCTGCTGTATATCACAGTTAATTAGGAAACCACAACACATCTGTCCGGCCTCTCGCTCGCTCTTTGATGGATGGTTTACAGTCGCTCTCGTATCCTCAGTGGGTTGGCATGTCCTATTCCGCATGCACACACTGCGGTATTACTGGAGAACATACTGTAACAGTGGGGCGCAACGCAAATAATGGAATCAGGTTCCTAGTAATGATTTATGGCAATGTGAAGAGACCTAATGATGAAACCTAACATATATGGAATAAGTTAGGCTGTTTCCATCGCACCAATAGAGTCTGAATGAAGGGCAGCATGCATGCTTTACCACTACATCATTCTAAGTCCTACTTGATGTGGAGGTGGGGAGGCAGTTGCTGTTTTATTGTTCACTTGATGTTCTGTTGTGTTAGTGATTTGTAAACTACTGTGAAGCAGGACGTAGTTAGTCTATGTAGCTATGCTGCAGTGCGAGGAGTGGGGATACTCGTCTGTGTCTGTACAGCTAGGCTGCAGTGTGAAGAGGTGGGATCCTCCTCTGTGTCTATGTAGCTATGCTGCAGTGTGGCTAGGTTGGATACTCCCCTGAATCTGTGCAGCCATGCTGTGAAGTGAGATCTGGGGCTCCTCCCCAGTGTCTGTGAAGCTATGCTGCAGTGGGAGTAGCTGGGATACTCCTCTGTGTCTGTGCAACCATACTATGAAGTGAGGAGCTGGGGATACTCCTCTGTGTCTGTACGGATAGGCTGTGAAGTGAGGAGCGGGGGATCCTCCCATGTGTCTGCGCAGCTATGCTGTAGTGTGAGGAGCTGGGATACTCCTCTGTGTCTGTACAGCTATGCTGGGAAATGAGGAGCTGGGGATCCTCCCCTGTGTCTGTGCAGCTATACTGCAGTGTGAGGAGGTGGGATACTCCCTGGTGTGAGAAACTGCAGGGTGCAAGAATAACCCTAAGGGCTTATGTCCATGCATGGAGCAGGATACCCCTGCGGTTTTTACGCCATGGGAGTACCATGATTGTAAACAATCATAGTCCGCTGCTGATCGTGAAATATCGTGCATTTTTCTATGGTCTCCATCAAGGCCATATTGATGGAGACCTCCCGCAGCGTAAATCAGCGTAAAATAGAACATACCACGTTTTTTTACTGCTCGCGTAAATCCACAGTAAATTCAATAGTAGGTTCAATAGAGCCTAATAGCTGCAGAATTCCACCGCAGGAACTGCGGTACAAATCTGTCTGTGGGCATTGGCCCTAAGGGTGTGAGCTCCTCAATGGGACAGATGTTTCTTTTGAATAAAGGCTGATCCTAGAGAAACTACTCCCTTCTGCTTGACAATGTGATACAGAGCTGCCAGAGACTACATTACTGGCGACTGAGTAAGAAACCTGTTATACAGGGAAAAGAGCACGTAGATTGAAGCCCCAGTTACTGGGTAAGGATTTTTGAGAAAACAGATAGGCCGGTAATGGACTTTTACGGCAATACTGCCAACACAAACTCCCTGTAATAGCCGACTCATACACCTCGTGAGTCACTCCGGAACGGAACTTAAACTGTTTACGCTTTCTTTTTTACCTGTCCTTAAAGTTTGTTGCTGAAAGCATACATGTCGGCTCTTGGACCTCATGTTAGTTATTCCTAGAACCACCGTGCCACCAACACCATCCCAGATCACCGAAAGACCCCAAGCCAGATACCAGGGCCCCCTCCACTTGACAATACGGCTGTGGATGGGGTTGGAGAATCTGATTGCATTGAACATGATCCTGTCCCGTTCTACAGAGTTCAGTTTGTCAGATGTAGCAGAGTCAGCAGAGCTCATGCTGAATGTGCCATCTGTGGTCTACCAATATACTGCGTTATCACATACCACAAACCATATAGTCCCAAATTCTGCTCATCTATAGCTTCACCACTCAGGAGGGTGATAAGCAAGGGTGTAACTATAATGGATGCAGAAAATGCTGCTGCACCTACAGTCTTAGGGGGCCATAAGGTATCTCTGTCCTATATAAGGAGACCATGAATGAAACCTTAAAGTTGGGGGGCGTGTTACAGACTTTGCATTGTGGCCCAGCAGCTTCAAGTTCCACCTCCGGTGATAAGATGTCATATTGACCAGTGTCTCTGAGATCACCGTGTAGAGGGGAAGTGGTTGGCTGCGCCATTGAGACTCCATAATGGACGTTGCCCTAGATATATCATGTATGACATTTTCTGCACAAAATAAGGCTCTTTTCACATCATGTCTTGGGCTCCTTTCTCCCCCTTCACCCCCCACCACTACCTTGGGTTTCCGTCTTCTGTGCAGAAAACTGGATAGTAACAGCACCTTAGGGTCTATTGAATGAATCGTGGGACCTTTGGTCTCTGTTTCACAACATTTCTGTGCCTGAAAGTCTTTTAAGGTCATGCATGGGTGCCTCTATCATGAGATAACCTGAGACTGCTACCTCAGACCGGCTGCTGAGTCTGTGACCCCTGACCTCTCCCCCTGTAGTCTGCATTCCTGTATTCAGAAGCTGGGGTGGTGGTGAAAGGTCACCGACTCAGCAGTGGCGGCTGCTGGACCAGAGCTGTGGACTAAGTGAGTGAAATATTTGTCAGGCTGTTGACTGATCAGAGGCCCAGGGACACTATTACTATTGGGGCCGCTATTTGGGGTCACTATTGGTACTGGGACCACTATAAGGGTCACGGTTACTACTGGGGTTACTAATGGGGGCGCTTTTCCTACTAGAACCACTGTGGGGGTCACCATTACTACAAGGGTCCCTAACAGCATTTACTTCTGGGGCCTCAGTAGTAATGGTGCTCTGGTAAGGGGGTGACTATAACTTTGGTGCCACAAAGGGGGACACTTACTATTGGGGCCAGTACTGGGGGCACTGCTACTCTGTCATTCCAGACAAGTCTCAATGGTTCAAATATGTGTTGGGTATCTTGTGTGTTGGCAATTTTCATGACTGTAAAATTAGTGGTTTTTTCCCTTTTTTTGGGGATGGGGTGGTGGTGAGGGGTTATAAGAACTATTTCACATTTTGCCTCAGGTAGCATAAAGGCTTGGGCTTCCCATGCTCACATCTGTGCCAAAGACTCCATCTGTCATGAGATCCCAGCAAGCTGTGCTAATTCATCTGGGAAAGTTTATGCCTGCATGCTGGAAGAACCCAATTATAGTCAATGGGGTCCAACGACGCTGTCTGTCCTACATCTGGCACCTCCAGGTTCTTCTATTGCCCAACTCCTGGCACAGAGCTGCCCAACAGAGCACTGGTGTGAACTCATCCTCATCTGGATAGAAAAGCACCAATGACGACTTTCAATGGAAACCGTGACAAGGATACCGTTTCACACTTATCCCTGAGGTTCCATCTGGTTTACGCCGACGTCCCATTCTTGGCATAAAAGACAGAAACCGGTGATGGAATTTCAGCTGGATTTAAAACCATTATGTGAAAGTAGTGCAAATCTGCTCTCCATAGAAGTCAATGGCCGATGAGCATTTCTTGCCCGATATTAGAGCAGCTGCTACCCTACAGATTTTTCTGGCTTCCCATTACTTCTGCTTCTTGGTTTGGGGATCTTCAAGGATAACAATATTCCAGCCTCACTGCCGGCTGTATCATCACCTCCCGGGAACGCCAGTGACCGGCTTTTTGCGCTCCGGGCCATGTGTCAACAAGAAGATTAAGAAGCTCTCATCTCGAGAGTGAGTAGTGACTTAGTGAGAATGAGGAGCGCTCAGCAGATTTGGTATTAGACGGACCTAATCCTGTCTGTAAAAGGATTTATTAGCTCGTATTTCACCGTAATTTCACTCTGTCGCTACGAGGGGAGAGAAAGTTCTCATTCTACATAATGAGGAGCATCAACCCTCCTCTCGTGACCTTCAGAGAATAAGACCGGCTTAAGTAATGTTATTTGCGGTTCTGTCTTCCTAGAATGCGGAATTATGCATGTGATGCGGCCAGGGAGGCAGGAACGCCCAATGGGATGGATATCATCACCCAAGGATGCTGATGGACGAACGCTCTGCATTATTCCACAATGGCAGATGTTTTACTCCATATGTAGTTTATACATCAGTGTAATTAGAGCCCAATGGGCCCCGGGGCCGGCTTTACACTGGATTCCCCCCTAAAGTGCAATGCAAAAATAAAAGACAAGTTTATTTAACACACCTGTGCAGAATTAATTCTCCAGTTTCTTCACTTACAAGCTTTATTACACGGTACACTGCCCCGCCGCCAACCATGAGCACAGTGTCCTACCAAAAGTAATTGTGCAGTGTCCGAGGAGTGAGCCCACAGCCGAGGACATAACGGGGTAGATAAAAGCCTCGTCACGGGGCTCTACCATCTTCTCCCCTGGGGGTAACTCGGGACCCAACCAAGTTACTGGTGGGGGAGATCACAGGGGAAAAGTAACCAGGAGTTACCTTAAAGTCAAGATCAAGACTCGACTCAAAAATATGTGAGGGAATTGAAAAGGGTCATCAAAAGTCTGTCTGTGGGCTCCACAAAACTTCTGGACTTGTTACCTAAGAAACCTGGGGTTGGAAAATTCTACATGCTTCGAAAACTTCACAAAGCCGGCAACCCAGGGAGGCCAATTATGTCCGGTGTGGGAACCCTCACTGAAGGAATCTCCGGATGGGTGGAAGGTGTCCTCAAACCACTGGTGAGAAACACAACCAGCTACTTGCAGAACACCACGGACCTACTGAACAAACTGTCAACCATAGGTCACCTCCCAGATGGCACTATCCTGGCTACAATGGATGTGGAGTCCTTATACTCAAACATCCCACATGTAGATGTACTGATCCCCTGCCAAGCACACCTTGAGGCCAATGGCGTTGCCTCTGAATCCGTGTTACAACTCACAAGATTCATCCTCTCACACAATTATTTCTCCTTTAGCAAAGAGATATTTCTTCAACTCACCGGAAACACCATGGGCAGTAAAAGGGCACCATAATATGCCAACCTTTTCATAGCAAAACTGGAGAGTGAATTTCTGGCCTCCTGCTCCAGCAAACCATTGGCCTACATCTGCTACATTGATGACATCATGATCATCTGGACCAACACTGAAAAAGAAAACTAATAAACCTCCATGAGAGATTCAATGCATTCCTCCCCACCATAAACCTGACATTAAGCTACTCGTATACAGAAATCAACTTTTTGGACACCATAAAAATTTCAAACAACTCAATACAGAAATCCCAATACCGAAAACTGACTGATCGGCCCACATACCTGAGATGGGACAGTTTCTATCCCAAACACATCAAAAAGTCCATAGTCTACAGCCAGGCCATCAGATACAACCAGATCTGCCCCAACCCAACAGAGAGGAACATCTATACCATCTTAAAAGGACATTTATAAATCAGGGTGACTATCCCACCTCAACTGATGATCAAATCACCAGAGCCACCAGGATACCGAGGAATCACCAGAGCTACCAGGATACCCAGGAATCACCAGAGCCACCAGGATACCCAGAAATCACCAGAGCCACCAGGATACCCAGAAATCACCAGAGCCACCAGAAGACCCAAAAATCACCAGAGCCACCAGGATACCCAGAAATCAACTACTGCAACACAAGGAGAAGGAAGGAAACAGTCGTGTGCCTCTAGTAGTGACCTACAATCCACAGCTAGAGGTACTAAGGAAAACTGCAAAGAAACTCCATCATACCTTACACAAGGATGACCGTCTGATCACCATACTCCTGGACCCTCCGCTTCTGTGTTAAGGCAACCTCCAAGTCTAAGGAACCTTATAATCAGGAGTGCATTGTCCTCCGACACACAAAAAGGAACTTATCCCTGTAATGTAAGGAGCTGTAAGACCTGCTGACATGTATGGACCGTGGGCAGGGTACAAATCCCCAACACACAGCAGGACTATAAGATCCCTGTAAGGTAAGTAGCTGTAAGACCTGCTGACATGTACGGACCGCAGACAGGATACATAACCCCAACACACAGCAGGACTATAAGATCCCAGGGACATTCACATATTCCACGTCTGATGTTGTGTACCTGATCCGGTGCAGGGAATGTCCTGTTGGGGGGCTTTATGTTGGAGAAATGGGACAAAAACTAAAAGCCAGGATAAGATATCATCGCTATACAATTAAACAGAGGAAGACAGAATTACCTGCGGCTGAGCACTTTTCTAGTCATGGACACGACTTAGAAGATATGAGAGTTATGATATTGAAGGGGGGTTTCAAGTCACAAAGACATAGAAGAATTTGGGAATATAAATTTATAACAACTTTTGACACTTTCAATAGAGGGTTAAATTCTTCACAAGGATTTATGCGTGACTGGGAGGTATGAGACATCTATAGCACAGATAAGACTGCTGGCCTGGTGACCCCCCAACAGTAATTCAGGGACCATAATTTCCCTCCCTTATCAGTGTCTAGTTAAAAATTAATAAAAAATTATTAGATGTAGTAAAAATCAATTATTGTAACTATATATAGAATCCATGAATATCTGGTAGGAATAAGCGGCATCGTGGCTCACTTAGTGGGAACAAAGGAGGTAATGAACCGGCAAAATCCTTAAGAGCATGAAGAAGAAGTTAAAAATCAGGTGTTTTTAATGTGTAATGTTTTTAAGGAAACAGGATGTGATGTCAAAATGAAGTGAACAAGGTTCAATGTAATCGAAACGCGTTTCCCAGTTTCAGTCATCCTGATGTAAATAGCACTTTGTGATTAATAAAGCAGGAAGATATTTTTACAAAGCCCGTGTTCCCGGATTCTCTATGCCTAGTTAAAAATGTTTGTTTCTATTGCAGTATTCCTTTAAGGGCAAACCAATCCCATCCATGTCTGTGCCTGTGTGTGTCATACGTGTGTATGAATATGCATGCCTCTTCAGATCTATTTCATTTAAGCCTGAAGAAGAACCCTGCGTTGGTTCGAAAGCTCGCTATAACATCATGTATTTTGTTAGCTATCAAAATGTATCATATCTACATGATTACTTGGTTTCTCTTACTGGGAACAATCACATTTTGCTTAAAGTTCTCTGTCACTCGTTACGCCACCGTTCTGTCCTCTGCAGTGAATCCTGATGGTTAAATAACTTAGTCCATACAGAGGGAAAACTCTCTGGACAAACCGGGAACGGTCAGTAGTGTCCATTTACAATAACTTCTGTAAATTCCAACTTACAACAGTAGTTTGGCACGGGTACAAGTCAAGGTGGTGTGACAGGGAGGACTCTCAGGGGAATACGAATGATCCACAGTCTCAGTTATCTGTGTGATCCCGCTCCCGGCAACTCTCTCTCTCTCTGACTTTCTACCAGTCCACACTCACGCTTCTTGTGCCTTTCTCCTAGCCAAGCAACAGTCCTTATCTCTCACTCTACACTTAGTGGTAGCACTGGCATATCCCGGGTAGACAGGTCCCAGGCCAAGCAGAAAGGAATCGCTCAGCTTCCTCCATTCCCCTCACACAGACCGATCAATATCTGTGAGGTTCATTCACTTGCAGACGGACTAGTTGTTTCTTAAGAGCAGAATAGCAGACTACTCACTAGACTGTCATAGGCTGTTCTCCTTTCACAAGCATCCTTAAAAACACATATATCCAACATGGTCACATGGCATACAACATGATACATTTCTCAGACATAACCCAGACATTAACCCATTCAATGCTGCAGAGCTGCAATGCACATACCAAATATACACTTCACATAAGACACTGACAAGACACATGGCAGGAGACAGACATATAACATTATGGAGGGGCCCCACTAACTCTGGGCCACTACAATTGGACCCTGAGCATGAATCACAAGTAGTATTTATTTCCATATGTTACTACTTAGTGCAGCTCCTTTGGCCTTAATGACATTGGACACTCTCTGTGGCATACTTTCTACAAATATCTGATACACTTCAGCTGTTGTTTCCCTCCATTCATCCTACAAATATGGTTCTGCACAGAACCGCAGCTGACATTCTGCATAAGAATTTTGCCCATTCACAGGTAAATCTGCTAAAAAACCTGTGGCAGAAATACAGGGATTAGCTGCGGATTTCTGCAGTGGATTTTAAAGCCAGAATCAATGTGGAAAAATCCCCATTGAATTCAGCTATGTGAGCCTACTCCTAGACTGGTATATAAGACATATGAGAAAAGTGTAGAGCTTGTCATTTATACAGTGATTAAAGAGGTTGTGAGAAATAAAACGTTATCCCCTATGCAAAGGAGAGGCGGTAACTTTTTGATTGGTTCAAATCTGACTGCTGGGACTCCCATTGATCCGGTAAGGGATGTAACATAGGCCTAGGGGGGCCATGGGAGGAGGAGGGAAGGAAAGGGATAACAGTAGTTAGGAAAGGAGGAGGCAGGAGGGGGATATGAGGAGTCACAAAAGTGCAGAAACTGGCAGTGGAGTAGCTGAAAGTAAGGAAGACCCCCCCCCCCTCCCTGTTTATTGAATAGGTAAAAATGTTAATTTTGAATTGTGGAGGATTAGGAGGTGGCGGGGATTGTTGGGAATTTATAAGATTGTCATGGCAGCGATTGGCACATTGGGGGGTGGGGGGAGGGGCCGTGGAGAGCTACCTTTCCCCTTTCATTGAATGGTTGTTTTGGGGTCTCTTGCCTCTGACAGGGGGAACCCTTGCAGAGATTTTGGAGTGTCTAGCCCTGTAAAGGCTAGTGGGTCTTTAAGTCAGTTGGAGTGCAGCTGGAGGCAATTGGGATATTTCCCTTTAAATCAGAGAATTATAAAATAATAAACTGGTAGAGTTGGAACGGACCTCCAGGGTCATCGGGTCATCCGGGGTCATCAGGTCCCACCCCCTGCTCAGTGCAGGATTCACTTAATCATCCCAAACAGATGTCTGTCCAGCCTTTGTTTGAAGACTTCCATTGAAGGAGAACTCCCCACCTCCAGTGGTAACCTGTTCCACTCATTGATTCCCCTCACTGTCTAATATCTAATCTGTGTCTCCTCCCTTTCAGTTTCATCTCATTGCTTCTAGTCTTTCCTTGTACAGATGAGAATAGGGCTGATCCCTCTGCACTGTGACAGCCCTTCAGATATTTGTAGACAGCTATTAAGTCTCCTCTCAGCCTTCTCTTCTGCTAAACATTCCCAGATCCTTTAACCGTTCCTCACAGGATCTGATTTGCAGACCGCTCACCATCTTGGTAACTCTTCTCTGAACTTGCTCCAGTTTGTCTGTCTTTTTTAAAGTGGGGTGCCCAGAGCTGGACCCAGTATTCCAGATGAGGTCTGACTAAGGAAGAGTAGAGGGGATAATTACCTTTAATGGTGAAGCATCAGATTTTGGGGCTCCAAGGACCGCCCGCCTTTGGTGGGAATTTTGGTTAAAGGATTAATAAGTGTTTGTCATTATTTGGGATGTGGTGGGTGTTGGGTTGGTAACTTGGGAGGTTTTCGAGGCCTTGGGGGCTACAGCAGGTAACGACTCCTGTAATACCCGAGTCATTCAATGGGTGCACCAGAGACGGATGATAGCTTGTCAGCTTCCGGTGAGCAGCAGCGCACAAGTGCGAATGTGAACAAACGTTAAGCCTTGTTCAGATAATACCGGAAGCCGCCACTTCCTCGCTGCCGTTCTGCTTTATTATGTGTACTACATGGTAATATAAGCTGGTCCTCGGCGCTCTCCTATCCGGCTCATCAGCACCAGCGTCACTGGTACCTCCGGTCCGGAATGTTCCACGTTACCATATAAATGTCACTAAAGAAAACATCCTTTATATGCTGCGATCACCGCGGCCACATAAAGCTGTTCATTCACCTCCGCGTGTAAACATCTCCTGTGTTCCTCGCTGGGACAATAAGCTCTGACGTCTGTTTGAGCAGATACTGTATAGTCGTTGACATAACGCGGTTCGCGAGGATCAGGCGCTTCTTTTCAGGAAAGCCTCACATTATAACACTGACACGGCAAATAATACAGTGACTCATTTAACCCCTTCCTGCTGCAGCCCATTTGCCTTTTTAGTTTTTTCCGCTTTCATTCTTCCATCCTCACTATCAAAATTTTCCAATCAGCGTCGCTGTGCGAGGGCTGGCGTATTTCAGAACCGGTTGTCATGTACAATGGAATCATTTAGCGCTCCACATAACGGACTGCAAGACTTGTGAAAGCTCAAAGTGGAGTGAAATGGAAAAATTACAATTTTTCGTTTTGTGTGTGTCTCTGAGCGCAATTCTTTTTACGGCGTTCACGCTGCTGGGAAAATGCTGTTCATTTTTAGTTATTTATCCCCCCAAAAAAATATTAGGTTACGTTCACAAGTAGTGATCCAAACCAAAATCTGTGTCAAAGTCCAGACTATTTGTACGGATTTTGATGGGATTTCTAATGCAGACCCACAACCGATTTCACATGAATGAGGGAAGTCTGATGCAGATCCAAAGTCTGTGTCAAAAAGTATAATGTGGAATTGGACGTGAAATTTGGTATGAATGTACTTTTACATTATTTATCACATTAATTTAATTAATCATCAATATCAGGTATATATATAAAAATTGTAAATTAAATATAAAAGATAAACAGTAATTTAAATCCATATTTACAATTCTGACGTATATGAAGACTCCTAAATTACTCATAAACAAGTGAAATTATTTAAGTCTACTTCCAAAAAAAAGTAAACCAGTAGAAATCTATATCTGATAAAATGGTACAGTGTGTGTATATATATATATTTGTCAGATTGCAGTTGAAAAAACAAAAAAAAGGCAATTTTTAAAATTTGTCTTTTTTTAAATAGACATATGCAGACCCTCTCGTCTACTTTTACCAGCAAAATAAAGTACATTGTGTTATTAAAAAAACAATGTTGGGATTACTTGGATGTGTCAAGACCTTTACAGAGTTAGTGTCTGCAAAAGTGACACTTGCCAGATTTCCAAAATTTGGCATGGTCATTAGAGAAAAAACAGGCTTGTTTTGAAGGGGTTAAACGGCACTCTATCGCCATCTTTTAACCCCCACAACCCTTACTTTTCCATTATGTACATTGTAGCCGCATGTCGTTGCATTGAGTCTGCTGCAGATCAGCGTCAGAATCTGCACCAAAGACTTGCATTTTGATGCACATTTTTCTACCATGGAAAATCCACACCAAATCCGCCTCATGTGAATTCACCCTAAATCTAAATATAAGTGTCCATAAAACACTACCCACAGCACCCCGGCAGTGCCCACAGCACCCCGGCAGTGCCCACAGCAGGGGACGAGGATACAGAGGCTTCAGCACCTCCCAGACTGGACAGCTCCCTGCATTCTGCATCCGTCTTCTGAGCAGCTGCTGCCATTCAGGACCCCGAATCCAAAACCACATCTATGGCCGACAGGACTGTAAGAGCTGAATGACAAAGTGCTGAGCGGACATTAAAAGAGCAGAGGAAGGAAGACAAATATTAATTAGTCTCCATATTCTCTACAATGTGCGATCATCAAGTCCTGCCACTTATAAACTAAACTGTTAGTACACAAGAAGTGAAGAGGAAATGACCCGTCTGAAAACAAACTACACTGTCAGATCACAACTATAATTGGTGCAGCAGATATTAATATCATGTAACATTCAATGGCTCCTCATTATTCCCAAAGACAGACTATATATATATTATATTCACTGCCACCAGATGACAGCTCTATTGTGTCATGTGTCATCCGCTATGTAGAAGTGTACTTTGTATGAGCCACTAATAGGAGTGTTACTGTAATACTGCCCTACTATGTACAAGACTACAGCTACTATAATACTGCCGCCTCTCCATGTACAAGAATAGAGCTACTATAATACTGCCCCCTATGTACAAAAATATAACTACTATAATACTGCCCCCTATGTACAAGAATATAACTACTATAATACTGCCCCCTATGTACAAGAATATAACTACTATAATACTGCCCCCTATGTACAAGAATATAACTACTATAATACTGCCCCCTATGTACAAGAATATAACTACTATAATACTGCCCTCTATGTACAAGAATATAACTACTATAATACTGCTCCCTATGTACAAGAATATAACTACTATAATACTGCCCCCTATGTACAAGAATATAACTACTATAATACTGCCCCCTATGTACAAGAATATAACTACTATAATACTGCCTCCTATGTACAAGAGTATAACTACTATAATACTGCCCCCTATGTGCAAGAATATAACTACTATAATACTGCCTCCTATGTACAAGAATATAACTACTATAATACTGCCCCCTATGTACAAGAATATAACTACTATAATACTGCCTCCTATGTACAAGAGTATAACTACTATAATACTGCCCCCTATGTGCAAGAATATAACTACTATAATACTGCCTCCTATGTACAAGAATATAACTACTATAATACTGCCCCCTATGTACAAGAATATAACTACTATAATACTGCACCTATGTACAAGAATATAACTGACATAATACTGCCCCTATGTACAAGATTATAACTACTATAATACTGCCGCCTATGTACAAGAACATAACTACTATAATACTGCCGGCTATGTACAAGAATATAACTACTATAATACTGCCCCCTATGTGCAAGAATATAACTACTATAATACTGCCTCCTATGTACAAGAATATAACTACTATAATACTGCCCCCTATGTACAAGAATATAACTACTATAATACTGCCTCCTATGTACAAGAGTATAACTACTATAATACTGCCCCCTATGTGCAAGAATATAACTACTATAATACTGCCTCCTATGTACAAGAATATAACTACTATAATACTGCCCCCTATGTACAAGAATATAACTACTATAATACTGCCTCCTATGTACAAGAATATAACTACTATAATACTGCCCCCTATGTACAAGAATATAACTACTATAATACTGCACCTATGTACAAGAATATAACTGGCATAATACTGCCCCTATGTACAAGATTATAACTACTATAATACTGCCCCCTATGTACAAGAACATAACTACTATAATACTGCCGCCTATGTACAAGAACATAACTACTATAATACTGCCGCCTATGTACAAGAATATAACTACTATAATACTGCCCCCTATGTACAAGAATATAACTACTATAACACTGCCCCCTATGTACAAGAATATAACTACTATAATACTGCCCCTATGTACAAGAATATAACTACTATAATACTGCCTCCTATGTACAAGAATATAACTACTATAATACTGCCTCCTATGTACAAGAATACAACTACTATAATACTGCCTCCTATGTACAAGAATATAACTACTATAATACTGCCCCCTATGTACAAGAATATAACTACTATAATACTGCCCCCTATGTACAAGAATATAACTACTATAATACTGCCTCCTATGTACAAGAATATAACTACTATAATACTGCCCCCTATGTACAAGAATATAACTACTATAATACTGCCCCCTATGTACAAGAATATAACTACTATAATACTGCCCCCTATGTACAAGAATATAACTACTATAATACTGCCTCCTATGTACAAGAATATAACTACTATAATACTGCCCCCTATGTACAAGAATATAACTACTATAATACTGCCCCCTATGTACAAGAATATAACTACTATAATACTGCCCCCTATGTACAAGGATATAACTACTATAATACTGCCCCCTATGTACAAGAATATAACTACAATAATACTGCCCCCTATGTACAAGAATATAACTACTATAATACTGCCCCCTATGTACAAGAATATAACTACTATAATACTGCCCCCTATGTACAAGGATATAACTACTATAATACTGCCCCCTATGTACAAGAATATAACTACAATAATACTGCCCCCTATGTACAAGAATATAACTACTATAATACTGCCCCCTATGTACAAGAATATAACTACTATAATACTGCCCCTATGTACAAGAATATAACTACTATAATACTGCCCCCTATGTACAAGAATATAACTACTATAATACTGCCCCCTATGTACAAGAATATAACTACTATAATACTGCCCCCTATGTACAATAATATAACTACTATAATACTGCCCCCTATGTACAAGAATGTAACTACTATAATACTGCCCTCTATGTACAAGAATATAACTACTATAATACTGCCCCCTATGTACAAGAATATAACTACTATAATACTGCCTCCTATGTACAAGAATATAACTACTATAATACTGCCCCCTATGTACAAGAATATAACTACTATAATACTGCTCCCTATGTACAAGAATATAACTACTATAATACTGCCCCCTATGTACAATATAACTTCTAGTTTGTTCCTCCTCATTTTGGAAGTCGGGAAGCATCATCTTTTTCCCTTTTCCCCCCTTTTCAGCTGCAGTTAATGTCCCCTTTGACGTTCATCTCTCCCACTTTTCCCATTTGCTTTTGGAGGAGCTTATGACAGTGCCCCCCCTCCCCCTCCCCTGGTATAAGTACTGGTGTCGGGCTGCCGGTGATCAGAAGGTCTAGTGTCACCCAGGCTGCACTACACACCAACCCAGAGCACTGTGCACTCTGCTTCATCCACACAGGCATGTACAGCCACAGAGCCGACCGACCCCGCCGAGTAAAGTCTTTTGACTCTGTCAACATAAGTTTTGATGATAAGCAGCTGAATAATGAGGTAAGACTTTTGCGCAGCGACGCTGCAGACCGGGAGAGCTGAGAAATGCTTTGTTAACTTTATCTTTACTTCTATGTTGTTTTAGATCATCATGTAATTATCATCCAATTAGTTGTGCTTTATAGAGGATGCAGATGTAGCAGAGCTCGTGCTGTGTCTTTCTTCTGTGCGCCAAGTTAAAACAAAAATGGCGTAGATTTGTTTGTGGTCTTACGAAAATTCACAGATGGCATATAGAGCTAGCACCATGATTCCTAACCTCCTGACAAACTCAGCTCTCCTACTGTGAAATATGATAATGCGGGTGTTTATGAAGCAGTTTTTACCTTACATGCCCGCCATGCCCAGTGTGGATTAAAACTACTTTCTCAATTTTTTTTTTTGCAAAAATGCCACTTTTTCCCACCGTTTTGGCGCAGTGACTTTTTTTTTAATAGCAAAAACATTGCTTCGCGGTGTTTGCAGAGCCGGTGAGATTTCACTCTTGATCCACAGGAAACGTGGCTTTTTTTTAGCATCTTTTTTTCCTTTAAATTTGCTGCGTTTTTCAGGCCAATGACATTTTATAAATGTTACATAACTAAAACAGTTTCAACATTTGGAAAAAAAACTGAAAAAAATTGAAAAAAATTGATAATTTGCCTTACAAATTGTGTGTGTAGCAGAGCTGAGTTTGTGACATCACGAGGTGTTATTTGCGGTTTTACATCAAATTGTGGGTAAACCTAGGAGGAATTGAAATTGGGATCAAAACCTAAAAAAATGCAAAGTGTTAAAGGGGATACCTTCAGGGCCGAAATACTTCTACAAACCGGCAGTGATGGAACCTCCACCTCTGACCCCGGTCATGTACTAGGAGCCTCTCACTGTGGGCATCCCGTCATTAAGGGGGACGGCTGCTCGGATCATTTTAATAACTGAGCCCGCCCCCTTTTCTGTTACAGCAACTTCAGAGACACAGAAGGGAGTCGGCTCAGATAGTAAACGGGCTGAACAGCCGTCCCCCTTAATGATGTGACGGGAAGAGGGTCCGTGTCACATGATCCAGTGTTGGAACTGGACCATAAGGTGGAAGCTTTTATCCCCCTTAGACAATCTCTTTAAGGCCCCCGATACAGAGGCTATTCTTTATCCAGGTGTCAGATGTGAAAATAACGGGCGATGCGCGGCAATCAGACCCATAATACCCAATGAGGCAGCACACACGACCAAGTGTCATACAGACATGGACTCATCACATGTCTTACTGTCTGTATCATAGCTGAGTATTATGACATGCAAGTATATCAATGTACAGGCCCCGCATGTAGCAGACAGCACACCGACAGATAAAAGTTGTATCTGAGCCTCTCGGACGCACGCTAGTACTCAGCCGGCCTTAGACTGAACGCCATATAAGTGTATTATGAGTGCATTTATGGGTCAGTAACATGGACACGTGTCCCAGCCCATCCGTGGGTCCACTGACCCAAACCCACAGTATCATAGATTCCTTTGATGCCAGGAGATCCGGTCGGTAGACCTGTGGTCAGGCCGCTACACTTGTCCATATTACAGGGGCATAAATGCTGACACCGACCTACAGGAGTCCTTAAGCTTCATTTGTGGGCAGTTAGAAGACATGTTAATTCATACAAATTACATGACTACTATATTCCATGGCTCCTGTGGAAGGAGACGATTATCTGAATGTGGGATCTAATTTCTTAAGGAAACCACTAAAGGGGCCATCCCATGTCCACGTCACCCTGACTCTTCCACCATCCCTGACCAGCTCCCCCCCACTCTTCCTACATCCTTTAACTACCTCCCCCACTCTACCTACATACCATGACCAACTCCTCCCCACTCTCACTACATCCTGTGACCACCTCCCCCCACTCTTCCTGCATCCCGTGACCACCTACCTTCTACTCTTCCTACATCTCATGACCACCTACCCCCTACTCTTCCTACATCCCATGACCACCTCCCCCCCACTTTTCCTACATCCCATAACCACCTTCCTCACCACTCTTCCTACATCCCATGACCACCTGTCCCCCACTCTTCCTGCATCTCGTGACCACCTACCCCCCACTCTTCCTGCATCCCGTGACCACCTACCCCCTACTCTTCCTACATCCCATGACCACCTTCCCCACCACTCTTCCTACATCCCGTGACCAACTGTCCCCCACTCTTCCTACATCCCATGACCACCTGTCCCCCACTCTTCCTGCATCCTGTGACCACCTACCCCCCACTCTTCCGGCATCCCGTGACCAGCTACCCCCTAGTCTTCCTACATCCCATGACAACCTCCCCCCTACTCTTCCTACATCCCGTGACCACCTCCCCCCTACTCTTCCTACATCCCATGACCACCTACCCCCTACTCTTCCTACATCCCATGACCACCTCCCCCCACTCTTCCTGCATCCCGTGACCACCTACCCCCCACTCTTCCTGCATCCCGTGACCACCTCCCCCCACTCTTCCTGCATCCCGTGATCACCTGTCCCCCACTCTTCCTGCATCCCGTGACCACCTCTCCCCCACTCTTCCTACATCCCATGACCACCTCTCCCCCACTCTTCCTACATCCCATGACCACTTCCCCCCCACTCTTCCTACATCCCATGACCACCTCTCCCCCACTCTTCCTACATCCCATGACCACTTCCCCCCCACTCTTCATACATCGCATGACCACCTCCCCCTCCTTTCTTCCTACATCCTGTAACCACCTCCCCTCCTTTCTTCCTACATCCTGTAACCACCTCCCCCTCCTTTCTTCCTACATCCTGTGACCACCTCCCCCCTCATTGTTCCTACATCCGACAACCACTTCCCCCTCTACTCTTTGTACAATTAAGCAATTCCTACAATTACAAGTGCAGTGACCATTGATTTCAATGACAGCTGCACCTGCAATTATGAGCGCCGGTGGCTACATGGGAGTCGGAGAAGCGGCTTCCTTCAGACTTCTGCTGCCTGGAAAACCACTTTAAGAAGCTTGTACATTAAGACATTTATTGCTTGCAGCTTGGCGCACCGTTTACTTAGACCAGGATATGAAAAGCTGGTCCAAGTACAGTTTGGTCTCCACATCACTCAATAAGGGCCATGGTGTCTCATTATAGCCAACGTGCAATGACCAGTTTGGTGCAGGAGGTCTTCCATCATCCATCAGGTTTTGCCGCTACATCTTGTAATCACTGGGATGAACAATCCCAAATCATGTCTGTCCCAGCTGGAATGAGAGGAGGTAGAACTACAAGGTCTGGAGACCTTGATAAGACGACACACATTGTCTTGAGACATAAGACTAATGGACAGACCTAGACTGATGCCTTATTACGTGGAGCGCCTTCCATGACTGAAGACGCTGTCATCCCTGTGGAGCGCTGGCTCTGCTGTTACACCTGATCACGTAAGGTGGACGGTTTATAAGACTGGAGATTAGTCAAGATCTCATCTCCAGACGTCTTAAGAAGGGCACAGGAGGAGACTTAGTGTCTGATGGGTAAATGAGTCTGGGCACACGTGTCTGAAGTGATCATGGAGCAGTTCAGCTCTGAATAGGCAGCGGCTCTAGTGCGGCGGAGCTGGTCAACGAGCTGGGAAAGTTTTGGTTGTTTCCTATTGATATTTGCGGGAGGTTTTGGGGTTTATTCACCAGTGCGGTCATATAATGGTTAATGCTGGGATTTTTGCAAAACATTAAGCATTTACTTAATTACTATTCCAGCGCTTTTGGCGTATTTTGGAAAAATTGCAACATAAACCATGATATAAAGGCATTGTGTGAATTAACCCTTATTGATCAGTCACCAAAAACACAAAACTAATGTTCTAAGAGATTCCCAAATCTACAGTAACTTTTTCACCCCTGCTAGAGGGTGCAGTTATACCGGAGCTCTAGTGCCCCATCTTACGTGTGATGTATCAGGACAGCACTGGAGAAGCGGCATTATTAATATATATATAATATATTGCAAACACCCACCGGCCCCTGTATTAGACCCCCATCTGGTAGAGCGTTGGACTCTCCCAGCACCGATGACCGGCCTAGTTGGAAGTCGCTTCGATCGCTGGATCTTCCATCTAATGTGGATTCACATTAAAACTGATTGTAACGTGATTTTTGCCGCATTCTGGGGTCATGGGGAGCGCAAATCATGAGAGGGCCGGGGCTGTAATAAAGGGGGCCATTACATATGATCTTGGCGTACATGTGAGGGTCCCTTGCACAGATCTTGCACCAAAAGCTATCAAATTAAGGACTGTTTTACCTGCATTGATTCAGCAGCTGGATGGCATGGCTATGTACAGTGGCAGTCATAGTAATCTGGGCCCTCGGATGGTGATAATCAGGGGCCCCTTAGCAACCACCATAACACACCTGAGCTCCGCAGATTACATTACATCACACTATCTTTGGACTTCTGCATTGTTTTGCAGGTGCTAAAAGCAAAAGGCCCCCATAGGCCCCGACACTGTCCCCATGGGGCGTCCATCCCCCATCATGTATGTAATTATGTTTCTCTATTTCTTCCAGTTCAATAAATCGAATTATATGAAAAGTGAAGACAACAAAGAAAACAATGAGATTGTGGCAGAAAGGGGCCGAGCGTCTGTCGTATTCTCCCTGAAGAATGAAGTTGGAGGACTTGTCAAGGCGCTGAAACTTTTTCAGGTACATTGATTGTTTCTGCCTCACATGAAGGCTCCTCCAGGTGTAATTACATTGCAGCCAATCTCCCCAACACAGCGGAGGGGACCCCCTAGGATTGTATAGACGATCTTTACACTATCTGCAGGTGATTTCATAATGGGAAAAAGAAAAAAATATGCCCATGGGTCCCCTTTAAGAACCAGGCCAGTGTAAACGATTACCTAGTACCCAACATTCCCGTTTTCTCCCCAGGAGAAGCATGTTAATCTCATTCACATCGAATCTCGAAAGTCAAAAAGAAGGAATTCGGAGTTTGAAATCTTCCTGGACTGCGACAGTAACAGAGAGCAACTTAACGAGATCTTCCAGCTTCTCAGGCCGCACGTAAATCTGGTCACCATGAACCCGCCGGACAACTTCAGTGTCGAGGAGGACGGTAAGAGCCTGGCGACAACGGGCTGTCAGACAGAACTAGAATCGTGGTGATGGAAACAGAAAAGGATGGGTGGAGCAAAACCAATGTAGAAAATTGGTACCAACCGAGCAAGAGGGGCCGTAGAGTAGATGCAGCCATCCAAAATACGGGAGTTCATGACATCCAACTTCTCTGTATTTATGTAAATAACCAGCAATAAAAACACGTTTCGGGTGCGGCGACCCTTCATCAGTTTACTGGAAATGTTACTACAGTGAATGGTAATATTTAAAAAGGAAATGTGGAAGAGAAGACGAGGCGTGGAAAGATAAAATAAAGGTCACCTCAAAAGTCATCCATAGGTTGGGTGCAAAAATATGATAATAATAGAAAATCCATAACGACAATCAAAAATGGTCATAATAATCATCAGCAAATCAAAACTGGAACAACGACAACAGTCATGGGGACAGCAGCAACAGCAGCGACAACAATCATTATCTCCAGCTGAACCGATGAAGGCCCCGCACCCCAACACCGGATTCATTGCTGGTTAATTATTTCACAAATAAGGAGAAGTTAGTTGTCCTAAACTCTCGTATTTTGGCTGGCTGCACCGTGAACCCAAGTTACTATCGCTCCCCTTCTAGATCCGGAATCATCACTTCTACTGATGCTGCTGTCCAATGAGATATCCACATGCAGAGCCCTTTAATTAGCAGCTTTACCCAATCTCCATACCCTTCATATCCCAGCATCCTCCTTACCTTTGATGGACACCAGCGATAGAGCCGACGATTGTCTAATAAGGACCTTTATCTATCTTCGCAGATATGGAGAGCGTTCCCTGGTTTCCCACAAAAATCTCCGATCTGGATAAATGTGCGAACAGAGTGCTGATGTACGGATCGGATCTGGACGCGGACCACCCGGTGAGTAGTGGTGCTACAAGTAGATGGAGGTTCCTCAAGGGCCGCTGACCGTAAAGGCAATGCAGTAGTTTTATGACCCCATCCTTTACCGTTCCAGCAATATGCCGCACGTTGGCAGCGCCCTCTAGACTTTGCTTGTACTTTAGTACTTCTACTGGGCGCACTTTAACCCTTTACTTTATTTTCTCCTTAGGGTTTCAAGGACAACGTGTATCGCAAGAGAAGGAAGTATTTTGCAGATGTGGCGATGAACTACAGACAGTACGTAGCCAGTATTCGTGTTCTCAGCAGCTTAGTTGCCAGCTTAGGCTTTGCTATAGATTGGGGCAGAATGAGCGGAGTCGTCTGATTTTTACTATTAAAGGACGGAGAAGTTAATGACCGCTCTGTTGTACCGCGTGGTAACACTATACTCAGATGAGGTTGCATGCAGATCGCTGTCACTCTCGCGTCTCTGGAAGAGGAATCGGAATTGGTCACTTTTCTGTAGACTAATATTCCAAGATATATCTAAATTAAAAGGGGTCCCTCACTAAAGACATTTATCCCCCACACACAGAGGAGCTGAATGTCTGATGCTGGGGGCCCGACCTCTGGGGCCCCCAGCAATCCTGACATCTGTGCACCAATTTCCCGTGACCATCGCTCCATTCACTCCCATATGATTGAATTGCCCTTGACAACCTTCCTCGGTCACACAAGCACACCACTGCTCCAGTCACATGGGGAACTCAGGGTAGGAGTGCTGGGGGGTCCCAGAGGTTGGACCCCCAGTGATCGAATATTTATCCCCTATAAATGTCATTAGTGGGAGAACCAGTTTAAAGGGGGATTACGAGTTATTTTATATTGTTTTGGGCTCTCCGGCGCCACGCCAACTGATAGGTGACATCACCAAACCGTAAGTCCTGGTTATGTCCCGTAAGCCTGTCATGGGGGCTTCTAATGTAGAAGTCACTTGTGACATCCCTGTCTGGTCTGCCACTGGCTGCAGCGGTCATGTAGGTAAACCCAACTGCCACCAATGTTTGGGGTATTTGGAAAAACTCTTTGACTCCTATTCATTGCAGCTGCCATAAAGTGCACCCAACTAACTGCAGCGCCCATATAGATAAGACAGGGAGTATATGTCCTATATACTAAACACCAATTACAGGGTATAATATACAGGACATTATATGCATATTGCACCCACCCTTCTATTATAGTAACAACCCTCTATCTTCCGCAGCGGGGATCCCATAAATCGCATTGAATTCACTGAAGAGGAGGTGAAGACTTGGGGCACAGTGTTTCGAGAGCTGAATAAACTATACCCGACCCACGCCTGCCGAGAGTACCTGAAGAACCTGCCGCTGCTGACCAAGCACTGCGGGTACCGGGAAGACAACATCCCCCAACTGGAAGACGTCTCAAGATTTCTTAAAGGTAAGAGATTAATTAGGACCCTGCTCCTCAGGGGAGTGTATAGAGAGGGTGGAGAGAGGAGCTGGCAGCACGGACTCCACTTGGTCTCAGGCCGTATTCGCGCGGGCGATTTTCCCGTGAGTTTTGCACGTTGTGAGACCCAGGAAATGAGAGCCCATTATGTTAATGTGTGATTTTTCGCTCACAGCCGTGTTAGGAGATGGAAAAACTGCAGCATGGCACATTTTTCTCTCTGGTAGTTGCGCCCAACGCCATTATAACATTATTCCTAGTAAAAAAATCACATAGAAGTTGCAGATGTAAGAGTGTGATAGCGGTCTGGTGGACGTCGCGCTCGTCTGGGTAATTTCAGCTTCGCTGTTATAAAATTGCGCTCTGCAGATGAAGGGGAGATGGTGGGGACTCCCCAACCATACGTGGTTGGTGGTGCCAGCGTGCCCTCATAGCCGGATCGGGCCGCACCTGGTCTGTTTGTGGTCGAGCAAAAAATTGAGCCTGTAATAAAGTGGGCAGCCCCAAGCGCCGGCTGTACGAGGTCCAGTTGTGGGACGCCATCTTGCATTGATAATACAGTACCGCATTACACAGGAATGATATATGACATTACAATACATCCTTGGTTATTTCGCAGCCGCAGTATACAGCAGGCGGCGCTCAGTTGTGGGCTCAGATTATTATCAGACATACAGATGTAGCAAACATTACCTTGACACGTAACGACTATGATAACTACAATACACAATGTATAACATGAGTTATCACGATGCGTCGGTCATGTTAACGATGACTACATACGGGCTCAACAAGAGTCACTCTGTTCACACCGCATCGGCCTTACGGAGCACCATATGGCGGCACACAGGGGGCCACAGGGACCTCGTCTGCCATTCAAGACCCATTTTATGTCATCTGGAAATTTTACAGTTCAAACTTGCGCTCAGAAAAAGTGAGGATATTGCGCTAATGTTTGCTGTGCCAACCAGGAGCCAGCCTGCCAGGGGGCACGTAGGACTTCATCTTTTTTTAATTCTTCTTTTTGGCAGAGCGCACAGGATTTACCATCCGCCCCGTCGCCGGGTATTTGTCTCCGAGAGACTTCTTGGCTGGCTTGGCATTTCGTGTCTTCCACTGCACCCAGTACGTGCGGCACAGCTCGGACCCCCTGTACACCCCTGAGCCGTAAGTACAGTTTATTACTTGGTATTAGTGTTTGCAGACAATCTCTAACATCTAGAGTGGTAAGGGACCTTCCATGACCGCGCCTCAAAATAACAAGAGAGACTATACTCATCTGTCCTGGGAAATAGTGTATTGGCTCTCAGAGCGATCCCGATCCTTACTGACAGCCAATGAGAGGCCACAGGGTCGCCGCCTGCTCTCCTGGCATGAGTGATCACATTCTGGGCGCCATGATGCCTGGAGTTCAGATTGGTGGCATTGTGTCCTCTGATTGGCTGCAGCTGCCATCTGACTTCTACAGTGAGTACGAGATCGGGAGCCGGTACACTGCATCCTGGGGGGACAGAATAGGAGAGTGCCGTCTCTTTAATATTTCGGCATGAGGCCAGGTGATTTACATGTAAGTCGAGCTGGGCGCACTCCGTACTACGGACGCAAACACGGAGCTGGAATACCGTGGTGCGCTCCCGGCCTTTAAATGTTCAAAAATGGACCTTTACCCGTTTAAACATAATCATTATCGGCACATCCGTAAAATGCTGCACTATTTATCCCTCACGGTGAACGTCACAAAAAAGACAGACGCAATGCCAGAAGTTCCAGAAAATGGCGCAATTGTATTTTTTTCATTTTTTCTCACTTGCATTTTTAAAACTCGTGCTACAAAAAACACGTCCTCCTATGTCTACGGGGCAATAGAGACAAACAGAAGAACTCCAGGCTCTGGGAAGGCGGGGATAACTAAAAGTCACTTATATTTAAAGGGTTAAAAAAAATGTTTCCAAAACAAAAAAAAAGGGAGCCGTCCCGGTCACCCGTAGCAGCCAATCACAGCGCAGCTTTCATTTTACCACAGCAATATAGGAAATTGAATCTGAGCTCTGATTGGCTGCTACGGACAACAAGGACAGTCTACCTGTCTGGGTCTAATTTATCAACACTAACAGCTGGACTGTCTTTGTCGCCCCACAGCAACCAATCAGAGCGCAGCTTCATGTCACAAACTGCTGAGATAAGAAGAAAGCTGCGCTGTGATTGGCTGCTGTGGGGCAGCACGGACCATTTTCCTCTTGCATAGCATTGATAAATGAGGCCATCGGTTTCTGAGCTCTGTGATTGGCTGCAGCGCCTGCGACGTCCCGTAAACCATCTGGGCAGCGTGTAAGCATGCTTAGAGGGGGACCCGGAGCAGCGCCGCAGGAAACAGCGGGAGAGGCGTTTACGTTAGTGCATGGGGAACGGGCTGTACGAAAAAATTACAACTTGGACAAACCCTTTAATACTATTTATTAAAAAAAAAAAATCGAATCAAAGGGAACGCTCTGCTTTTTCCCCAGAAACAACTCCCCCCCCCCCCCCCCCATCGTGTCGGCTATTGCAATATTCATTTGAATGAAACTGAGTGCTAATATCAGCCACGACCTGCAGACAGGAGAGGCGCTGTTTGGATGCTTTTATTAACCTTCTGAAATAAGGAACATATGGGGGCCAAAGGCGGAAGGTGCCTTTACAGAATACGACTGCCGGGTGCATTAAACCCAGCGACTGTCGCACTCATGCTTCTGCAGAGGAGCGAGGGTCGTTCAGGGAATGGAGGCCGAGTGCGCCAGAGATCTCCTCCAACCACCATTCACTGCACACAGGCAGCCGCTCAGAGATCTCTTCCAGCCGCCATTCACTGCACACAGGCAGCCGCTCAGAGATCTCCTCCAGCCACCATTCACTGCACACAGGCAGCCGCTCAGAGATCTCCTCCAACCACCATTCACTGCACACAGGCAGCCGCTCAGAGATCTCCTCCAGCCACCATTCACTGCACACAGGCAGCCGCTCAGAGATCTCCTCCAGCCACCATTCACTGCACACAGGCAGTTGCTCAGAGATCTCCTCCAGCCACCATTCACTGCACACAGGCAGCCGCTCAGAGATCTCTTCCAGCCACCATTCACTGCACACAGGCAGCCGCTCAGAGATCTCCTCCAGCTGCCATTCACTGCACACAGGCAGCCGCTCAGAGATCTCCTCCAGCCACCATTCACTGCACACAGGCAGTTGCTCAGTAGTCGTGTTTCAGCTCACCAAAACGGAACGACTAGTGACTACTGAGTGGGGTCTCGCTCAGCGCCAGGCCCGGGATGGGGGTTGGGTTGTATACACATCGGGATGCCCATAAACCGCTCGTTAGAGCTATTATTTGGGCGACCATCGGCCCAGGTAAGGGTACCTTAGACATGGAGCACTCAGACCCCGCGTTACACCGTCCCTCTCCTCTACCTGCTGTCATGTGCTGAGGATTCGCTGCTTTGTGCTGTTTTATGTTGCAGTTAGTATTACACGTAACGCACTAACAATGTTTCGCCTTGATGTGGTTTTTAGTGATACTTGCCACGAGCTTCTTGGACACGTTCCTCTTCTGGCAGAGCCCAGTTTTGCCCAGTTTTCCCAGGAGATTGGACTGGCATCCTTGGGGGCATCGGATGAAGCTGTTCAGAAGCTTGCCACGGTAGGTAGAGATGTGGAGGCATACGGGGTGTTCTGTGCTGCCATAGTAATGTTACACAGGAGCCCATCACGTGGATGAGTGATTGCTGGGACTCAGTGACCCCCAGATCTGTACACAGGGTTCCCCTATATAAGTAGCCACGGATCCATATCACACAAGTGTATATACGGACACCGATGGGATGGTATGCATCAGTATTTCAGCACGTGGTCCGTATTGCAATAATCAGTTGCTAAGGGTGGCTTCACACGAGCGTGCATGCAGCTGCGTGCATTGTATTCAATGGAGAAGCAGCTGCTGCCGTCACCGCGGAATTGTTTTTCATGGAAGGGCTTTACATATAAGCTCTTCCCTGAAAAACAATCATTTTAGTGTAAAAAAAAAACGTACCCTCTGCCGTGACCCCCGCATGCGGCAGATGTTTCCTTCACCCCTGCTAGTTAAAAGAATTCCCTGCTGCTACATCTGCCACATCTTCATTGCGTAATACGCCGTGGATGGAGTCAATGAGAGTACGTTGATTTTCATTGACCCGTTTACACTAACGTTTTCTTATTGCTTATAATACACGCAGATAATAGAGCGCAGCCTGCTCCATTTTACCGCGTATTACGTGCAATAGAGCCCTACTGCAATAAAAGCTGTACATACGCATTAACACTGCGTATGGGTGATAGTCATAGAGGGGGACTATCCACTACAGTTCTTTTTATCCCACACAGAAATATATATATATATATATATATATATATATATAATATTATACAGCGGTCTATATATATATATACGGGTGACTACCCACTATATTTCTATTTCACAGCGAAATTCGCAGTGTTTCCCCCCCCCCCCCCCCCAGGGGTCTATGGGACTTGTTAATGTTAAAATCACATCACACAAAATCGCGATTTCGCGGTAAATTGCGATTTTGCCGCGATGCGTTTTTAACATTAGAAAGTCCCATAGACACCTCGAAAAAAAACACTGCAAATTTGCAAACGCTAGTGGGCGGTCACCATAAAACTCCATTGACTTGCATTGGCGTATTCAGATCTGCGGCTCCTACTTTGCTCCATATAAGCCCATTGCAGTGAATGCGAATGCGTAAATACGTAGTGAATGCGCATCATACAATCACTCTGTATTTACACGGAAAGCAATGGATCTCACTGAATTGTTTTTGCGTGTACGAAAAGCGCTGCTAATACACGTGCATGAAAAAAACAAGCAAATACACGGGGAATGCGCAGTATTTTGGTCCGTGCGTATGCAGTATTTTCCCTCGCCTATTCCCCGTGTATTCTGGTCCTTCTTGTGATTTTTTTTTTTGCTTATATAAGCCTAGTTTCACAAGGGCAAGCGCAATATTGGGCCGTGAAACTCGGCTGAAATTGCGCTCCGGAGCGTGCGATTTCTTTGCGAATGCAAGCCATTTTTGACACAGCATCACTTCCAATAGCGACCCTCCGGCGCGGCTGAAAGAGGTTTAGCAAGTGTTTCCCATTATTTTTAAGGCGAAACCATGCAGCTGGCGCACCGCGCACTGTGTTTTCTGGCCCCATTGAAGACAATGAGCGAGGCGATCAGAGGGATCGCCCAAAAATCGGACATGCCATGAATTTTTCCCGCACTGTGATGTATATAACCCCATTATAAAGAATGAGATTCACATTCGTACAAGTTGTGTGTCTCACAATGCACAAATCTCACAGATTTTCTCGGCTGTGTGAAAGCGGCCGAAGCGGTGCGTATTTTTGTGCGCCAAAAAAATGCAAGGAAGGAGACCTGATTTTATGCACCAATATGCACTTGTGGTCTATTTTAGTCCTTAATATGGACAAAAATAGGTAATGCATTTGTTTTCGGTGCAACCATTGACTTGAATGGGCAACCGTCATCCGAGAAGTTGGATCAGAGTTGCAGATGATGCCGTTTTTTTACAATGTGCCGCCCGCGTGCATCATCTCTATTAAGTAGCCATACAGCGGTTGTCCAGGAAGTCAACAAAATGCCATCCATGCAGTCTGTGCAAACCCATCATAGGAAGTGAGAATGCTCTTCCAGACTAAAGGGGTGGGGCTTCAGGTAAGGGGTGGAGTCACATAAGGCTGATCGGAAACTTGCTTTAAAGGTACAGTCACAGAAAAACAACGCATGACAAAGTTATTTTCTGTTTAAAGCCATGATGGATCATTGAAAATGAGATTATCTAAATGAGGGGGCAGATAATGATAATTAAAGGGGTAATCCGCTGCTGTCTAGTATGTATTCATTTATATTTCATCTCATTTTATTTTCACAGTGCTACTTTTTCACAGTGGAATTCGGCTTGTGTAAGCAGGAGGGGAAACTGAAAGTGTACGGGGCCGGGTTGCTCTCTTCCATTAGTGAACTCAAGGTAAGGGTCCATGCAAAACTTAAAGTGGAAGGAAACTGGATCACATTTGTTGAGAAGCATCCAGGGAATAGGGCAGTAATAAGGTATACGATAACTCTGGAATACTGTCATTACTATATAATCCTTTACATTAAAATATGGAAAACTTGCAATACCAGACCAGACCACACGGAGTGCTGTTAAGAGTACAAAACACTTTCAATCAGGCAGTAGTGCAAAAGCTCCACATAGCGGTGGAAGTGATTAATGAAGCCATTTAGATCTTTCTTACAGCTACAGAATACAGAAATTAATTTATAATGTCCAATGTTAGATGCTAAACAAACGCATAAAACATTTGTGTTTTTGATCCTTTTGTAGCACTCACTCTCAGGGAATGCCAAAGTGAAGCCTTTTGACCCTGTGGTGACCTGCACTCAAGAGTGCATCATTACCACCTTCCAGGAGGTCTACTTTTATTCAGAGAGTTTTGAAGAAGCCAAAGGAAAAATGAGGTACGTTCAGTACATTTAACATTAAGCCACACACTTTGCGTCCCCTCTCAGTATTAGTGCCCCTCCATGATCCCTGTCACAGGAATAGTGCCCTTCTGTGCCCCCTGTCACAGTAATAGTGCCCTTCTGTTCCCCCTGTCACAGTAATAGTGCCCTTCCGTGACCCCTGTCACAGTAATAGTGCTCCTCAGTGACCCCCTCTCAGTATTAGTGCCCCTCCATGACCCCTGTCACAGTAATAGTGCTCCTCAGTGACCCCCTCTCAGTATTAGTGCCGCTCCATGACCCCGTCATAGTAATAGTGCCCTTCTGTGACCTCATCACAGTAATAGTGCCCTTCCATGACCCTTGTCACAGTAATAGTGCCCCTCCATGCACCATGCCTGCCTGTGAGACTGCGAAGAATGGTCATACCTGTCAACTTTCAAACAACTAAAACGGGGCAACTCTTGTGTGCACGACAGTAAATTTAACATTAAGCCACACCCTTTATGTCCTGTCACAGCAATAGTGCCCCTCAGTGACCTCCTCACACTAATAGTGCCCCTCAGTGACCTCGTAAAAGTAATAGTACCCCTCAATGATACCCTCACAGTAATACTGCCCCTCAGTGATCCCCTCACAGTAATAGTGCCCCTCCGTGACCTCCTCACAGTAATAGTGCCCCACAGTGATCCCCTCACACTAATAGTGCCCCTCAGTGACCTCCTTAGAGTAATAGTGCCCCTCAGTGACCTCATCATAGTAATAGTGCCCCTCAGTGATCCCCTCACAGTAATAGTGCCCCTCAGTGACCCCCTCACAGTAATAGTGCCCCTCAGTGAACTCCTCACAGTAATAGTGCCCCTCAGTGACCTTCTTACAGTAATAGTGCCCCTCAGTGACCTCCTCACACTAATAGTGCCCCTCAGTGACCTCCTTACACTAATAGTGTCCCTCAATGACCTCCTTACAGTAAGTGTCCCTCAGTGGCCCCCTCACAGTAATAGTGCCCCTCAGTGACCTCCTCACACTAATAGTGCCCCTCAGTGACCTCCTCACACTAATAGTGCCCCTCAGTGACCTCCTTACAGTAATAGTGCCCCTCAGTGACCCCGTCACAGTAATAGTGCCCCTCAGTGACCCCCTCACAGTAATAGTGCCCCTCAGTGACCCCCTCACAGTAATAGTGCCCCTCAGTGACCTCCTCACAGTAATAGTACCCCTCAGTGATCCCATCACAGTAATAGTGCCCCTCAGTGATCCCCTCACAATAATAGTGCCCCTCAGTGACCTCCTCAAAGTAATAGTGCCCCTCAGTGACCCCCTCACAGTGAAAGTGCCCCTCAGTGACCTCCTCACAATAATAGTGTCCTTCAGTGATCCCCTCACAGTAATACTGCCCCTCAGTGACGTCCTCACAGTAATAGTGCCCCTCAGTGACCTCCTTACAGTAATACTGCCCCTCAGTGACGTCCTCACAGTAATAGTGCCCCTCAGTGACCTCCTTACAGTAATACTGCCCCTCAGTGACGTCCTCACAGTAATAGTGCCCCTCAGTGACCTCCTTACAGTAATACTGCCCCTCAGTGACCTCCTCACAGTTATAGTGCCTCTCAGTTACTCCCTCACACCAATAGTGCCCCTCAGTGACCTCCTCACACTAAAAGTGCCCCTCGGTGACCTCATTACAGTAATAGTGTCCCTCAGTGACCCCGTCACAGTAATAGTGCCCCTCAGTGACATCCTCACAGTAATAGTGCCCCTCAGTGACCCCCTTACAGTAATAGTGCCCCTCAGTGACCTCCTCACAGTAATAGTACCCCTCAGTGATCCCATCACAGTAATAGTGCCCCTCAGTGATCCCCTCACAGTAATAGTGCCCCTCAGTGACCTCCTCAAAGTAATAATGCCCCTCAGTGACCTCCTCACAATAATAGTGTCCTTCAGTGATCCCCTCACAGTAATAGTGCCCCTCAGTGACGTCCTCACAGTAATAGTGCCCCTCAGTGACCTCCTCACAGTAATACTGCCCCTCAGTGACGTCCTCACAGTAATAGTGCCCCTCAGTGACCTCCTTACAGTAATACTGCCCCTCATTGATCTCCTCAGAGTAATAGTGCCCCTCAGTAACCACCTCACAGTAATAGTGCCCCTCAATGACCCCCTCACAGTAATAGTAGCCCCTCAGTGACCTCTTCATAGTATTATTGCCCCTCAGTGATACCCTCGCAGTAATAGTGCCCCTCTGTGATCCCCCCACAGTAATAGTGTCCCTCAGTGACCCCCTCACAGTTATAGTGCCCATCAGTGACCTCCTCACAATAATAGTGCCTCTCAGTGACCACCTCACAGTAATAGTGCCCCTCAGTGACCCCCTCACAGTTATAGTGCCCCTCAGTGACCTCCTCACAGTAATAGTGCCCCTCAGTGACCTCCTCACAGTAATAGTGCCCCTTGGTGACCTTAATACAGTAACAGTGCCCCTCAGTGACCCCCTCATAGTAATAGTGCCCCTCAGTGGCACCCCTCACAGTAATAGTGCCCCTCAGTGACCGCCTCACAGTAATAGTGCCCCTCAGTGACCCCCTCACAATAATAGTGCCCCTCATTGACCCCCTCATAGTAATAGTGCTCTTCAGTGACACCCCTCACAGTAATAGTGTTCCTCAGTGACCTCCTTACAATAATAGTGGCTCTCAGTGACCCCCTCATTGTAATAGTTCCCCCTCATTGACCTCCTCATAGTAATAGTGTCTCTCATTGACCCCCTCATAGTAATAGTGCTCTTCAGTGACCCCCCTTACAGTAATAGTGCCTTTCAGTGACCCTCTCACTATACCTGCTCTCTGATTGGCAAGAGTTGGTCACGTGATCTGCACTGGCCAATCAGAGAACAGTGCACAGTGTGCATTAAGAAGGCCAAAAATTGTTGCAGTCATCTTGGATTGCCGAAAGCAAAGCCAGAAACTAATGGATTGGAGGTGTAGCAGGGAAGAACAGCTGCGGGTGGCCATGGCAACCAACATCACCCCTGAACGCTTTAGCCCTTGAGCTCACTGCATACACAGACACTTGTTGTGTGCCAAACATGTACAGCGCAGGCTGGGAAGGAGTTAATCATCATTCATCTTGTATAGAGTGCGAATCGGTCTGTGCAAAAGCCAAGTAGACAACTGCCAATCTTATTGATTGGTGCTGATCTACTGGAGCAAATCACTCCATGTAAAAAGATCCTTGGCATATCTCTTTGGGCTATCCCCCAAAATCTAGATGGTTGGGACCCACGAGTTTATTTCGAGACTCTCTGCTGGGGAAGAACTGTAAGGATTATATTTCTGTTATTTTCTACCAACAGGGAGTTTGCAAAGACCATCAAGCGACCATTTGGACTGAAATACAATCCGTACACCCAAAGCGTACTGATCCTTAAAGACACCCGCAGCATCACCAATTTGGTGAGTGAATTGCGCCACGAACTAGATATTGTCAATGACGCTCTGAATAAGATGAACAAGCAGCTCGGCGTTTGATTGGGTGATCCTGGAAGACGAAGGTCAAAGGCCAACGATCTGCACGAAGCGTTACGATACATCTGCTTGTTTCAGGATAATATCTGTGTATGAAATTCTATCCTGGAACCTGAATGGGACCCGATTGTCCAGAGATTTATTTTTGTAAGCGAATGAGTAGAAGTAGAGTTGATTATCTGTAATGATTGTCCTCGCTGAGAAGCTCGCTGTAGCGCCAAAATGTCCCAGCCGAGGCGACGTCTGGCTTTATCAATGAGTATCTCTTACTACATAGATGTTGGTCTTCTACTTACTATATGTGCATAAATAGAATGCTACAAAGTGTCACTTTGGGATTCTTTAAACTTGTCAACAAGTAGCATCAACAAGCCTCTGTTTTTGCTGGCCCCATAGCAAAGATCAGAATGGGCCCCTCATACCACTGAGAAATCCGCTAAATCAACCATTTCCACCATTCTGCTCTTAGGCCCAAAATTCTACACTGATTAATATATATATATATATATATAGGAAAGCTCAATTTTTCAGACTTGATAAGCGATATCATTCTGGCTGCCTGCAGCCACCTCTAGGGGGAGCTCTCCACATATAAAGCTATCATTATATTATTTGGAAGCTGTATAAATCTGTATACACTGAGCTCCCCCTAGTGGTGGCTGTATGTATTTTAAAACAATGAACTACCCCTAGTAGTGGTTCTATGTATCTTTATACCGTCAGCTCCCCATTGTAGCAGCTGTATATATGTGTATGGAGGGAGCTCCCAATAATGGTGGCTGTATAAAGCTGGATGTAGTAAGCTCCTCCTACTAAATGATGCATAAATCTGTAAAACGTGAACTCCTCCTAGTGGTGGTTTTATGTATCTGCATACAGTCAGCTCCCTATTGTGGTGGCTGTATTAATCTGTGTGCAGTAAGGTCCCCCTAATGGTGCTGCAGTAGCTGCCATGACAGTGTCATAGTAAGTAGAGGAAGTAGTTGAGTGTTGAAATCCCTCCTCAGCCATGTGACAAATGAACGTTACGTCATTAGTCTGAGAGGACGCTGCGCCTCTTCAATCAGGTGATCCTGAGTGGCCGATCCCCGCTGATCAACTATTGATGATCAATCCTTAGGATAAGCTGACTGGTTGGATGGGCAAGCAACAATCTTTCAAAATTTAGGCCTCCTGCACACGGGTGGATATTTGCTGCAGAAGCTGCAATGGGCGTCCGCACTGTGGATCCGCAGCAAATACCACCCATAGCATGCTATGGGAAATCGATCGGCGAACCATGCGGACCATCCGCAGGACAGATGAAAACTAAAGTAACTAGCAACACGCAGATCCAGCTGCTCCCAGGGCTGGATTTCGCTGTGGTATTCCGCATGCGGTATCCGGCTCTGCCGTGTGCAGGAGGCCTTAGCTCAGAGATTTCCATATATCCAAGAGTTTGATCTACCTAAATGGAATGGCGATGACTTCCACTGAAAAAAATTAAGCTATACTTTAACGCTTTGTAAAGTTTTCACATTAGAACCGTAAAGGGGGAAAGCGGTTTTCACTTGCAATACCAAGCCTGACCACATGGTGTGCTGTTAATAGAATGTCCTTGGCATAGGATGAACACTTCAGGCAAGAGCAGTAGAATGCTCTAAAGTGCCATCTAGTGGTGAAAAAAATGAGTGCAATAATTTCTACTTACTTTCTAGTACACAAAATATAAATGACACCTTGCAGTGTGTTCCCTCAGGACTGCACCAGATGACAGGAATGGCTAACAGTCACCATCTATGTAGGTGACAGGTGATCTCTGAAATATGAGATCTGCTGGAGGGCTAAAATCTCAATACACTGATCACTGGGTCAATTCTTGGGTCTGTGGTATGCGATATAGGGCAGTGTCCCCGTTCTCCTTGTACATTGAGGCTGATCTGTGGCTGCTGTGGACCAGACAACTCAGATCTGATAATCTAATCCTGCTAATTGGCTGAATGTATTAATGACAAGGATTCCTGCAACGTGCAATGTATTACATTAAGCCGCTTAGCTGTCACGTTCATGTGGATACTCACATGTTGTATTATCCAGAGGCGTAGCTAGGCTTTCCGTCACCTCGGGCAAAGAATCAGTTTGGCGCCGCCCCAGCTGTAAATTCAATATTCCTGACCCTACTTCAAACGGCTCTAGCTCCAATTCTGTATGAGGTGCAGACATGTCATTAGCACTGATAGAACTGGAGCAGTAGTCGCTTGTATTACAATGAGCTCAGTTCATCCAAAACTGTAATGTTAATGGGTTAAATTGCTAGGCTGGCGCCCTTCCTTCCCCTCAGTTCTGACTGCACCTGGGGCCCATGCTCCACCTTCCCCGAGCTACCCCCCTGGCATTATCTATTCCAGGATTATATTCATCACTAATATCTGATTTTATGTATTAAGGAAATAGCTTTTTTACAATTGAAAACCTAATTCTCCTTGCAAGGATCCATAGGGCTATCACAGGGCCTGAAAGTAGAGGGGACTCAGTTATGGCTGGTCAACACATTCTGCACTACTACTAAAACAATGGATGGAACTGGGTGGGGTGGTCTTCTCCTGGGATATTGGGGTGTACTTGCAAGGAAACCAGGAGGCACCATATGTATTTTTGCTTCGCTGCCCCCAGTGTTTATTTATTTTACTCCTTTTGGATTTCCTGATAACAGTAAATTCCATTTATTTATTGTCCTCGTTCCCTCCTGATGTAAAGTAATATCATTGACGATTCACAAGGTGCCTACATATTGATGTTATTTTTATGGTCCAGTTTCATATCATGTATATTTTTGTCATATTGTGTTTATTTAGGGCTACTTACAGCAATAAAATCTACCTGTATACACCGACCGCTGTGGGGTTTTATTTTTGTGTCCTTTTTATGTCCAGCGCTGACAGATCCTGAAGGCTGCTGCATGTCACATGTTCTGGATTATCTCTTGCAGACTCCATACTGTGTGTGGGTATCCAAGGTAAGCAGGTCTTCCACAAGTATTGCTTCCTCTGCGGTACATAGAGTGATTCCAGTATGCTATTTATACCATGCCAAGTCAATAGCTCTTCCAACCAAGTGAGTCCAAAAACACATGGGAGCAAACAAGGAGCACTTACCTTCAGGGGTGCCCCAAGCCTTTATGCTGCTTGAGGGAACATTATGAATATTGCTATAGGGCAGTGGTGGCGAACCTATGACATGCATAGCCCTCCCTGCTGGCACGTGCCGCCGTCGGCCGTTCACCACAACAGTGAATACCAGCAGGGGCCATGGCTTCCCTGACGATATCCACTCAGCAGCGCTGCTAGTGGCGCTGATCCCGGTGCACACTGTGACATCAATGTGTAGCCAGGATCCTCCTCCCCTGATGTCTACTACTTGGTTCCGCAAGAGCAGGGATGGAGGCATCCAGCAGCACACTGACGTCACAGTGTGCACCTGGGATCATGGGATCAGCGTTGCTAGCAGCGCCGAGCAGAGGAAGGGGGGGGGGGTAGGTATATGGGTTTGAGGGGGGCGCCATTACTACTGGGGCCACTGTGGGATATCAATATTACTACTGGAGGCCACTGTGGGGTGTCACTATTACTACTGGGCCCACTGTGAGATGTCACTATTACTACTGGAGGCACTGTGGGATGTCACTATCACTACTGGGGCCACTGTGGGGGTGTCACTATCACTACTGGAAGCCACTGTGAGATGTCAGTATTACCACTGGAGCCACTGTGGGATGTTACTATTACTACTGGGGCCACTGTGGGATGTCACTATTACCACTGTGGCTGCTGTGCAGTGCCACTATTACCGCTGGGGCCACTGTGTGTGTGGGGGGGTCACTATAACCGATGAACCTACTATGGGGGTCACTGTAACCACTAGAGCCGCTGTGAGAGGTCACTATTACTGCTGAAGCCGCTCTGGGGGGGTCACTATTACTGCGAAAGTCGCTCTGGGGGGTTACTATAACCACTAGGGCCGCTGTGGGATGTCACTATGACCGCTGAAGCAACTCTGGGGGGGTCACTATTACCACTGAAGCCGCTCTGGGGGGGTCACTGTTACCGCTGAAGCCACTCTGGGGGGTTCACAATTACTGCTGAAGCCACTGTGGGGGGTCCCTATTACCACTGGGGATGCTCTGGGGGGGGGGTCATTATTACCACTAGGGATGCTCTGGGGGGAGTCACTATTACCATTGGGGCCACTCCTGGGTGGTCACTATTACCACTGAAGCCACTCTGGGGGGGGTCACTATTACTACTGAAGCTGCTGTGGGGGGTCACTATTACCGCTGAAGCCGCTGATGGGTGTCACTATTACTACTAGGGGCTGCTGTGGAGTGTCACTATTACCGCAGGGGCCGCTCTGGGGGGGGGGGGTCACTATTACCATTGGGGACGCTCTGGGGGTCACTATTACAGCTGGGGCCGCTCTGGGGGGGGGGGGGGTCACTATCACTGCTGAGATAGGTTTACAAGAGGCGGAAATGCTGCAGAATGTCCTCAGCGGAAATTTCTGTGGCAAATTCCACAGCATTTCCACATCCAAAAGCAGTCAAAATCTGCACCCGGTCTATTTTGAAACAGCCATGTCCTTTTATTAACGATGGAAGTAAAAGTCATACGTTGTGATAAGCCCCCATTGTGCCAACTTACCAGCTAGGCTTTGACCAGAAATGGCATGGTTGACGCTGGCATACAGAGGTACAGAGGAGCAAGGCACTGCGAGACAGGCTGACTTATGAGCAGGAACAGTGCTAAGATACACCTAGTAAAAGCGAGGATCAATGACCCCAACCAGGCAATATCAGATAGGAAACCATGCCCTAGGTTAAACAGGGAAATGGGAGGACCCCTGCCTAGAATCAGGATAGATATCCTGATAAAAATGGTCCTGTGGTCTTCAGTTTGGGACTAACTCTCCTGACAGGGCACAGGAGATGTCTACTGAACACAGGACACATGAAGTGCACAATAAACACAGAACTGTACAGACTTACCACAGAGATGGCAACGATACAAAGACAGGAAGACACACACGCAGAGAAAAGCATTGGGCAAAGAACATGCAGGAATGTCAGAAGCGGAGACCAAGCTGAATGACTGTGAAAACAACACACATCAACACTAAGGCAATGAGGGAGGATTCTCAGCTCAGCTAAATAGGAAATAGATAGCTCATGCCTTGCAGCTGAGGTTGGGTGCACTGAAAAGAGTAACCTTTGTATTGCTGACAAGAAGTGTACAGAAGTTCAAGTTGCAGAGGAAACAGGACGACGCCCATGTCTGCTGGAAATAGCTGTAGGCAGGCAAGTCTGGGGAGTGGACCTAATAGGTAGGCTCCACTTTAGTACGTCTACCAACCCCCTCTTGCCACAGTACCGCACATAGGTAACCACACATATAAATATCTTCAACCAATCTGTTGTGATAAAGACATTATCATTATGTTGGACCACGAGCCTTGGAACAGAGACCTAAAAATAGTGTAAAGGTAACAAGAAACTTGAGAGTAACAAGTAACATGGTAAGTGGCAAGCAAATGACCACAGCTCTCTTGGGGAAACTGGGTTTGCTGATTCCCAGTGTAAGAAAAAAGATAACTGTGCCAGCTACTGCAGATTGCTGGGTGGACACCCAGACTCAAGGCACAAAATGGCATCAGCATTGTGACCAAAGGATGTCACACACTTATCTTGCGATAGTGAGATGGGGAATGACTTATGGCGACGTTTGTTGTGAGATACTTGAATCGATTCCTCTTGGAGAAAGTGGGAGGTTATTTTCACATTTGGTTTGGGAATTCCTTGCGATATAAGGTTCCAGTCCCTGCAGAATTCAAGCACTTCTTGGGTTTGTGCTACAAATTTAGCTACGCTTTTAGTGATAATGAGTCTTACTGAAAAACACATTATACGTAATGTTTTGCTCTCTTAGGACTTTGGTGCTTGGTGCAAATAGCCTCCGACATAATAAAGTAGTTGAAGAGAGATCTGCAAATAGTATAATACTTTGGAATCAGTCGGGAGCGTAGGAGAAAGCCTGGCGATATCCATTCTTTTATCTTTGATGTGAAAATACGGATATTAGATATGAATCACTCCCAATTAGAGATAAGCGAGCACCCAAATGTTTGGGTGCTCGTTGCTCGAGTCGAACATTTCGTAATGCTCGAGAGCTCGTTTCGAGTAACGAACCCCAATGTAGTCAACGGGAGACTTGAGCATTTTTCAAGCTGACCGATGCTCCACATAGGGGAGGTTGTGTGAAACACCTGAAAACATCAGAAAGTCATGGAAACACCACAGAAACGGATAGGGAACGGCAGGGGCAGCATGCATGGCTGCATCTGAGGCTCCCAGGTCACACTATTAAGCCAAATTGGGGGCAAGAGCCTGGTCGTCACCCCCCTAAAAATTTACTTGGGACAGACTATAATCAGCAAGGCACACACGCTGGCACATCTTAGCTAAGCACCACACTAGGTGCAACGAAGGCCAATCACCGCCTGCGGGTGACACCACTGCCTCTTCTCCTGGGTTACATGCTGGCATTGCTGTCCAATCTCCTGCATGAGCCTGTGTCCACAGCGTACTCAAATTTTTCACAGTGCAGCGTTCAGCTGCCCTCATGCCACACGCTCACTTTATAGCTACACCACCCTCATGTCTATTTATAAGTGCGTATTGGATGAGGAGGAACAGGAGACACACACTGCAGATAGTTGGCAGGCCTGGCCGCGACCATCTTTGAAAGTGTTGGTGATAGCCCACAATGCTGATGAGAATTGCTGATAAATTAACGTACAATTATAATTCCAATCCCGTGCCACCTCCATCGTGAAATTGTCAGGAGCCGCAAGCGTGGGCAAAAAGGGGACTCAGGTGCCAGTACTTCTACACATCTCCACAATTCTGCAACGCATTCTAAAACCAAAGATTGATTTGAAGCAGGAGGTGTTGCAAAAGTAGCCACCACAGGTATACAGTAAAACTGTCAATGCCTCATGAAATCAGTTACGCTTCCTTTGATCGCTACGAGGACCGGGTGATCGGTGCATAAATTTGAGTGGCCAAAGCAGGACCCCACGCTGGGCAGCAGATCTGGAGCAGATTATACATACCAACCAGCGATGACTCCCAGGGATGTGTGCGTTTATCAGGCCTAAACAATCTAGCTGTTTAACACTCAGGGTATTATATGTCCACGGACATCCAAAAACAGACAGTGAGCAATGAGTTGTCTTGTTATACAGTCCTGATCAGAAGTGCAATCCCATGCCACCTCCGTCACAAAATTGTCAGGAGCCACAAACATGGCCATAAAGCAGACTCGGATGCTAGTACTTCTAACCATCTGCACGATTCAACAACCCATTCTAAAACCAAAGATTGGTTTGAAGCAGGAGGTGTCACAAAAGATGCCACCTCAGGTCTAGAGTGCAACTGTGAAAGTCTCATTAAATCAGTTACGCTTCCTGTGAATGCTCCAATCCAGTATCTCGGATAACTGTGGTAACATGAGAGATAATACATGGCGACCAGTGCTGACCCCCTTGGATGCATTCGTCTATCAGGCCCAGACCAAATTGGCTGTTTACCACAGTGAGAGGAGTTGTAGTCCTAGAAAGGACATTTGGGTTCAAATTATTCCAATCCCGTGCCACCTCCGTCACAAAATTCTCAGGAGCCACAAATGTGGCTATAAAGTGACTCAGATGCTAGCACTACTAACCATATGCACAATTCAGCAACGCATTCTGAAACAAAAGATTGGGTTGAAGCAGGAGGTGTCACAAAAGATGCCACCACAGGCATACAGTTAACCTGTGAACGTCTCATTATATCAGTTACGCTTCCTTTGATCACTATAAGGACAGTGGGAGCCATGAAGAAATTTGAGTGGCCAAACCTGGCACAGCTGCACCCCGCCCAGGACCTCGGTCTCTGCCCACAACCTCATTCGGGCGCCCACGTCCATGTCCTCGTCCTCGACCCCTATGCCTAGTCTTCATCATGCTGTATAAAGCACTGTGTCAAAATGCTACGCAAACTGCAAGGTATTTTGTGTACGCTTTAAGCCAAAAATAGACAGTGTAAAATGTGTACAGTCTTGTGCATTTAGCATTTTTGGTACTAAACAAGTGTTTTTCTTTGGTTAAGTGATTTCACCCACGGAGATTCAAATGGAGTCTGATAAAGTGGCAGCAATCTCCCAATGGGTCAGACCAGATAACCTGAAAGCTCTGTAGTAGTTTTTAGGTTTCGCAAATTTCTACCGTAGATTCATTAAGAATTATTCTGTTATTGCTCAACCCCTGACCGATCTTACCAAGAAGGGTGCCGACTTGGAAAGATGGTCGCCTGAGGCCCTAGAGGCTTTTAGTCATTTCAAAAGGGCGTTTACTGCTGCCCCGGTGCTAGTCCAGCCTGACGTGCGACGACCGTTCTTCATTGAGGTTGATGCGTATGAGGTGGGGGCGGGGCTGTATTGTCTCAGGAAGTCAGCGGGAGACTTGGGTATAGTCCATGCGCGTTCTTCTCGCGGACGTTCAGTTTGGCGGAACGTAGCTACGACGTGGGTAATCGTGAGTTATTGGTGATTAAGTGGTCTCTTGAAGAGTGGTGTCACCATCTTGAGGGGGTAAGGCATCCCATTACTGTATATAATGATCATAAAAACTGGGTATATCTCGCCAACGCTAAGAGACTCACAGCTCGTCAGGCCAGGTGGGCTTTGTTTTTCGCCAGGTTTAACCTCGTCGTTACATATATTCCAGGGGAGAAGAATGTGAAGGCAGACGCGCTCTCCCGGAATTTCGGTTCGCCGGAAAGTGAGACAGTGGCTCCTGAGAATATCTTGGCACTTGGGGTGGTGGTGGCAGCTGTAGAGTCTGATATTGTTCTTCATCTACAAAATTGTCAGCAGGATGCTCCCTCGGGGGTGCCGGAGGGCAGATGGTTTGTGCCAGAGACCTTGCGTATCAGAGTCATTGAAGAGTCTCACTCATCTGTTCTTGCAGGTCCTCCGGGCGTTCAGGGGACTCTGGAGTTTTGTACTAGACACTACTGGTGGCCAGGCATGTCTCAGGAGATCCGTGACTATGTTAAGGGATACTCTATCGACGGGGGATGACAGTATGTCGCTTGATAGCCAGACCACCCTCATGTCTATATCTCAGTGCATTTTGGAGGAGGAGGGGGAAGAGACAGCTTGCCACACTGCAGAGGGTACCCATACTGCTTGCCTCTCGTCTGTTCAGCTAGTATGGCCTGAAGAGGAGGATGATCCTGAAAGTCATCCTCCTAGTGAGGACAGCGATGTGTTGTGTACTGGGACCCTGGCACACATGGCTGACTTCATGTTAAGCTGCCTTTCCCGTGACCCTCATGTTAGACGCATTCTGGCCAACATGGATTACTGGGTGTACACCCTTCTAGAACCACGGTATAAGGAGAACCTTTCCACTCTCATTCCCAAAGAGGAAATGGGTACGAGAGTGATACAGGGCCCTGGTGGAAAAAGTGATGCTAAAGTTCCTATCTGATAGCGCTAGTGGCAGAGGACGCAGCTCTGAGGGCCAAGTAGCAAGGGAGGTGCGGGGATCAGGCAGCATGTCGAGCGCAGGCAGAGGAACACTCTCCAAGGCCTTTGCCAGCTTTATGGCTCCCCAGCAAGACTGTGTCTCCACTCTCCAGTCAAGGCTGAGTCTGTGGTAGCACTGTAAAAAGATGGTGAGGGAGTATGTAGCCGATCGTACCACCGTCCTCCATGATGCCTCTGCTCCATATAACTATTTGGTGTCAAAGCTGGACACGTGGCATGAACTTGTACGCCCTGGAGGTGCTGGCCTGCCCTGCCGCTAGCATCTCGTCAGAGAGGGCATTTAGTGCAGCTGGGGGAATCATCACAGATAAGGGTACCCGCCTGTCAACTGCCAGTGCCAACATGCTTACACTCATAAAGACAAACAAAGGCTGGATTTCCCCAGACTTCTCTTCTCCAACGGCGGAAAGCAGCGGAACCTAATGATTCTTTTCGCTGCAACAGGAGAAAATTGCATCCTCTATCACCACAAAAAAAGGGGAATTAGCTTCGTCAATCATTCTTGGATATTATTACTGCTCCTGCTCCTCCTCCTAAAACAGCATGTCATCATGCTGAACTGCCAATTTTTCTGCGTCCCAAAAGGCTCTGTTTGAAAGTTTTTCACAATTTTTCAAAGTTTCAAAAGTATTTATAGTTTAACAGAAACCACTTTTTTTTTTTACAGGGCTGCTTCTAGGCTCTGTTACAAATTAAGCAACAGCGAGCTCTATCTTTAAAAATTGTTTATGGGTTTCACCTGCCCTTGTGGTTGAGCAATTTTTCAGGGGTACACTGATTTGGTACACCAATTTTTCAGGCCCTTGCCTATACTGTTATCTAACTAATTTTTCCAGCCTTCGCCTACACTCTTGGTAACCAAATGTTTTCAGGTGTTCGCCTATACTCTTGGTACACCAATGTTTCAGGGGTTTGCCTGCACTCTTGCTACCGAAATGTTACAGGGGTCCGCCTATACACTTGGTACTGAAAGGTTTGAGGGGTTCACCTATACTCTTGCTACAGAAATGTTACAGGGGTCTGCCTATACTGTTGCTGCATAAATGTTACTAGGGTCCACCTATACTCTTGCTGCAGAAATGTTACAGGGGTCCACCTATACTCTTGCTACATAAATCTTACTGGGGTCCGCCTATACTCTTGCTACAGAAATGTTACTGGGGCCCGCCTATACACTTGCTACTGAAAGGTTTGAGGGGTTCACCTATACTCTTGCTACAGAAATATTCCAGGGTCCGTCTATACTGTGGGTGCACAAATGTTTCCCATTGCGGTGTTCAGCTGCGTGACATATACACAGAATGAAGTGTGTGGGGACACATTGATTTCCCATAGCTATTTAACTCACGGCACCTTGGGTCACAAAAGGTGGAGGCTGGGACCGAGCCTGATCCAGGGCCCGCTCACGTACTACCCACACAGCGTATTGCAGGTCCTACCTCAGTCATGGTTTCTCGGCCTTATTATGCCACCTCCTCCTCCTGCTTGGGGTCTGTGGATCAGCGCTGAGCAACATGTATTTTTTCTCATGCTACCACAGTTATCTGAGACAGAGGTTTGGGCCAAACAAAAGGAGCGTTACTGCATTAATGAGACGTTCACAGCTGCACTAGCATCGGCGTTTGCTAGAGGCCCACGATTACTGAGGGTGTGGGAAGAGGCCAAGATCCTGGGGGGGAAGAATCAACTGCGCCAGGTTTGGCCTGTGGAACTTCTTTGTGGTTCATCTAGTCTTTGGAGCGATGAAAGCAACCGTAACTGATTTAAAGAGACGTTCACAGCTGTACTAGCATCCGAGTCCGCTTTATGCCCATGATTACTGAGGGTGTGAGCCGAGACCGAGGTTCTGGGCGGTGTGAAACTGCCTTCTTTGGGCGCTCTGATTTCTTTATGTGTAATTCCGTCTTTGAGTTTCATGGGCCCGCCTATGCTGTGGGTGCACAAACACTTCCCATTGCGTTGTTTTACTGTCTGGCAGAAATACACCGACTGACTTGGCTAGGGTGCAGACGGCTTTCCCATTGTGCTGTTTTATCTATCTGGCACAAATACACTGAATGACTAGGGCAGAAGTGTGAGCCGAGGTCCTGGGTGGAGTGAAACTCTGACATGTTTGGGCACTCTGATTTCTTAATTTGTAATACTTTCCTTGCGTTCCAGGGGCTTGCCTATGCTGTGGGTGCACAAAGACTTCCCATTGTGTTGTTTTACCTGTCTGGCACAAATACACTGACTGACTAGGGCAGAAATGTGGGCCGAGGCCCTTGGCAGGGTGAAACTCTGCCATGTTTGGGCACTCTGTTTTCCTCATGTGTAATACCATGTTTGAGTTCCTTGGCCTAGCCTATGCTGTGGGTGCACAAAGACTTCCCAATGCGGTGTTTTACCTGTCTGGCACAAATACACTGACTGAATAGGGCAGAAATGTGGGCCGAGGCCAAGGTACTTGGCGGGGTTAAACTCTGCCATGTTTGGGCACTCTGATTTCTTCCTCTGTACTACCATCTTTTTGCATCGACAGCATAGGCGAGTCCAAGGAACTCAAAGACTTCCCATTGCCGTGTTGAGCTATCTGACAACTACCCAGAATTAATTGTGAGGGGACACATGGATTTCACATTGCTATGTAACTCGCGGCACCTTGTGTCACACAAGGTAGAGGCTGGGACCGAGCCTGACCCTGGGCCCGCTCATGTGCTTCCCACACAGAGTATTGCTGCATTGTGGAGATGTGTAGAAGTGCTGGCACCTGAGTCCCCTTTATGCCCACGTTTGCGGCTCTTTACAATTTTGTGACGGAGGTGGCACGGGATTGGAATAATGATCTACGTCAATTTAATCAATTCTGAACAGCATTGTGGGCTATCGCCCACAGTTTCAAAGAGGGTCGCTGCTTAGCCATGCCAACCCTCTGCAGTGTGTGCCTTTGGTTCCTCCTCATCCAGTAAGCACTTATAAATAGACATGAGGGTAGTGTGGCTATGAAGTGAGCGTGTGGCATGAGGCCAGCTGAATGCTGCGCAGGGAAAATTTTGTGTGCGCTGTGGACGAAGGGTTGTGCATAGGGTTGGATAGCAATACCAGCATGTAACCCAGGAAAAGAGGCAGTGGTGTAACCCGCAGGCAGTGATTGTCCTTGGTTGCAGGTAATGTGGTGCTTAGATAAGATGTGCCAGCGTGTGTGCCTTGCTAATGAGGGATTGTTCCAAGTAAATTGTTCGAGGGTGACCGCCAGACTCTTGCCCCCATTTTGGCTTAATAGTGGGACCTGGGAGCCTCAGATGCAGCCATGCATGCTTTCCCCCTCCATTTGCTATCCGTTTCTGTGGTGTTTCCATGACTTTCTGATGTTTTCTGGTGTTTCACAAGTCATCGCCTATGCAGAGCATCGGTCCCATACAAAAATGCTCGAGTCACCTATTGTCTTCAATGGGGTTCGTTACTCAAAACGAGCTCTCGAGCATTACGAAAAGTTTGACTCGAGCAACGAGCACCCGAGCATTTTGGTGCTCGCTCATCTCTAGTTATCTGCGATCCACGACAGGAGCTGCTGTGCTTGTAATAAAGGTCTGCCACGCGGACCCGCAAATTGTAATATAAAGCTGGGGAGCGGAGAGTTGCGGCGCTCTCCTAATCCCTCTGCAGCCGGCTGTGATTCACCCCGCCCAGGACCTCGGCCTGTGCCCACACCCTCACCTGGACGCCCGCGTCCATGTCCGCGTCCTCGACCCTTACCCCTACTCCTCATCATGTCGGATAAAGGATAGAGCAGGGCCCAAATAAATTAACCCACTGTATAGCGCTGAGAAGTGGGGCTAATTCACCGCACACAGAGACTTGTAGATACCGGAGGCTCTATGCTGTGACAGAAAACATTAAACCGCTAGGGGTAATTTACTGCTCACAGAGACTTGTAGATAAAAGAGGCTGTATGGAGTGGCTGAGAACTATTAACCCAGTGGATAGTGCAGATAACTGCGGCTACTTCACCACACACAAGGAAAGTGTATTGTGAGATGCTCTGCACAGGGGCAGAAAACTATTAACCCTGTGGATAGTACTTATAACTCTGGCTAATTCACTGCACACAGCGATTGGGAGACGTGAGATGCTCTGCACTGGCCCAGCAAAAATTAAGGCACTGTTTAGCGATGGGAACTAGCTTCGGCTAATTCAGTGCACACAGCGAATGGGAGACGTGAGATGCTCTGCACTGGCCAACCAAAATTAAGGCACTGTTTAGCGATGGGAACTAGCTTCGGCTAATTCAGTGCACACAGTGAATGGGAGACGTCAGATGCTCTGCACTGGCCAACCAAAATTAAGGCACTGTTTAGCGATGGGAACTAGCTTCGGCTAATTCAGTGCGCACAGCGAATGGGAGACGTGAGATGCTCTGCACTGGCCAACCAAAATTAAGGCACTGTTTAGCAATGGGAACTAGCTTCGGCTAGTTCAGTGCACACAGTGAATGGGAGACGTGAGATGCTCTGCACTGCCCTAGAAATAATTAGCCCACTGTTTAGCGATGAGAACTGGGGCTAATTCACCGCACAGAGAGACTTGCAGATACCGGAGGCTCTATGCTGTGACAGAAAAAATTAAACTGCTGTCTTGCGCTGATACCTAGGGGTAATTTAGCGCTCACAGAGACTTGTAGATAAGAGAGGCTGTATGGAGTGGGTGAGAACTATTAACCCAGTGGACGGTGCAGATAACTGTGGCTAGTTCACCGAACATAGAGAATGGTAGATGTGAAGTGCTCTGCAGTGCCCCAGGAAAAATTAGCATACTGTTTAGCGATGAGAACTCTGCCTAATGCACTGCACACAGAGAATGGTAGAAGTGAAATGCTCTGAACAGGCCTAGATGCTTGAAAATAAAAAATTGGTGCACTACTGCTCCCAGCCAGCCACAAAAGTAATGCACACAATGAGGAGTAGCCCTAAGATGGACTGTTGGGTTCTTGATGTCAGGATCTCTGCCTAACCGCACCCTACACTAGCACTTTCCCTATCTCAGCAGCAGCTCTTTCCCTAACCTCTGCCAGCAGGCGTCTGAGGCGAGCCGCGGGCGGCACCAGTTTAAGTACTTGGCGGTCACCTGATCGGCCCAGCTACTCACTGCTGTAGACGTGCAGAGGGCTTGCACGGCACAGCAGGAAGTGGTAATGCCTTCTCTGCATGTTTATTGGCTAAAAAATGGCGCTAAACATGCGGGGAAGGGAAATGAAAGTGACTCGAGTACCGAATGTTGCTCGATTCGAGTACCGAGCATCTCGAGTAGCCTAATACTTGAACGAGCATCAAGCTTGGACGAGTGTGCTCGCTCATCTCTGGTGCTGATCCTTCACTGCTGTAATTATCTTACTTCTTGCTCTCTCTTCTTTTCTCACATGCAGCTGGTGTTAGTACTCACATATTGCTCTCTCCCCACCACATTGGCTCCTATGTCCTTAAAGGAGATGTCTCGAGGAAGCACTGAATTTTTTTTTTTGCCCAGTCCCCCTAATTAAACATACATTACTAATTACCCCTGTAAATGACTTTCCTAGCTGGTTTCTACTTACCGTTCCAGCGTTTCAGCAACTTATAAAACTTTTTCCCAAGATGGCCGCCAGCTCTTTTCGCATCGCTTGCTGTAGCCCGACGTGCGCGCTCCCGACACGCTACCAGCTGTGTCTCCATGGCAACCAGACGCCCCGCAGCCGCCGACCGGACCCCTGGAGTGAACACGGCCGACCTGTCACCCACCGCCAGGCAGAAGGTAACTGGCGCAGCCCCCCCCCCCATCACAGCGGCAGCCCCCCCGGCCCAGCGACAGCCCCCCCCGGCCCAGCGCTAGTTCCCCCGGCGCAGCGCCAGCCCCCCCCCCCGGCCCAGCGCTAGTTCCCCCGGCGCAGCGACAGCCCCCCCAGGCCCAGCGCTAGTTCCCCCGGCGCAGCGACAGCCCCCCCCGGCCCAGCGCTAGTTCCCCCGGCCTAGCGACAGCCCCCCCCGGCCCAGCGCTAGTTCCCCCGACGCAGCGACAGCCCCCCCCCCCCGGCCCAGCGCTAGTTCCCCCGGCGCAGCGACAGCCCCCCCCGGCCCAGCGCTAGTTCCCCCGGCGCAGCGACAGCCCCCCCCCCGGCCCAGCCCTAGTTCCCCTGGCCTAGCGACAGCCCCCCCCGGCCCAGCGCTAGTTCCCCCGGCCTAGCGACAGCCCCCCCCGGCCCAGCGACAGCCCCCCCCGGCCCAGCGCTAGTTCCCCCGGCCTAGCGACAGCCCCCCCCGGCCCAGCGCCAGCCCCCCCGGCCCAGCGCTAGTTCCCCCGGCGCAGCGACAGCCCCCCCATCGCAGCGGCAGCCCCCCCCCCGGCGCAGCCCGGCGCAGCGGCAGCCCCCCCGGCCCATCACTTACCAGGACAGCTGGACGGCGGGACAGCTGGGCGGCTTCTCCGGACAGCTCGGCAGCTCTGCACCTTCCTCTAACAGAGGAAGGTACAGAATGGCCGCTCCAGCGCGCTCCCGAGCAGTGACAGCTCGTCTGCGCATGCGCAGAAGAGCTGTAGCGGGGAGCACACTGAAGCGGCTCGTGCTGAAAGGAGAAGACCGGACTGCGCAAGCGCGTCTAAAAAAGCAAGCTGCCAGCGAATTTAGACGGAACCATGGAGACGGGGACGCTAGCAACGGAGCAGGTAAGTGAATAACTTCTGTATGGCTCATATTTAATGCATGATGTATATTACAAAGTGCATTAATATGGCCATACGGAAGTGTATAACCCCACTTGGTTTCGCGAGACCACCCCTTTAAGGTAAGGGTGCATCTTTTCTGCACCGGAACTATGGGTGGAGACAAGGGATTGAGCTGGAACGCCCACAGCTGGTGATTGGCTACCTCACATTTCTCCCCAAAAGCAAAGTAAAACCTCCACCCAGCGTTTGGCCATGTAAGCTGGGCTTCTATCTTTGCTGCTTCCACAGTTATTCCTAGCGCTAATGGAATATATAGAAAAGTGACAGCATAAATGGTGTAAAACTTCTCAAGTAAAACAAGTCTTTATTGTTCCATAATCCGATGTGTAGGCAGTGTTTCGACCACCGGGGTCTTTTTCAAGCTACTATCTGACAGAACAGGAGAATACCTCTATGCTCCAGATGCCCACAATGCAGCAATGTCCATACTTATATACAAATGTATGCACAGCAATAGAAAGAAAGGGCAGCCCCATAAGGAAAAAGAGGAGATGGCACATGCATACAGTGCTAAGACAGCAACCTCTCACACTCCCCTCCATTAGGCTCACAGCTCTGCAGGCAGTAGTACAACCCACACAAGCTCTGATAACACTAGCTGCTCAGCACACAGCAGCTCTGTGGAAAGCAGAGAAAGGCCAGAAGAGCCAGGCTAGCAAGTGAATCTCCAGAATCAGTGCAGATGTCACATCAGGCACAGCCTGCACTAGAAGCAGCAAGAGATGAGATCCCATTCTTGATATTAGCTGCTCACATCAAATAGCATCAGTAATAGTTATAAGGGAGATGATGTTAGCCCTCAAAGTGTTAACTCCTCCATTGTTGAGATGGGCACAAGAGTGGATCATTTAGAAAATAAAGCAACAGAAACCACTAGTTCCCATGATGAACTGATTGATGCTCACTCAAAGTTAGTAGAGAAAGTTGACACTTTGAAAAATAAAATTGCAGATCTGGAGGATAGGAGCAGGTGCAATAACCTCAAATGTAGTGGTATTGCTGTATCTATCTAACCCCACGAGCTTTAAAACTACATACAGAAACTAATTCTATGCCTTTTACCTACAACAACACCAGAAGAACGAATTATCAATAGAGCTCAGCATCTACCTAAACATAAAATGGTTCCAAGACATCTACCTAGAGATGTAATAGTACGAGTACAATTATTTCATGACAAGGAATCAGTAATGTTTACATCTCAAAGATCTCCTCACTCCTTATTAGCATACAAAGATCTCGGATCTCCCACAAGCAACCACACAAGCCAGAAAAAAATTCTCTGCAATGCTGACTCCAAGAAACAACAAATTCCGTACAAATGGGGACACCCAACTAAAGTCATCAAAGGAGGAACAATAACACACATGTCATCCAAACAGTAGAAGAAGGGCAGAAATGCCTCAAAAAATGGCACCTCACTGAGTCAAAATACCCAACCCATTTCAGACAATAATGGCACGTGTGAAATCAGAGCCCCAAACAAAAATTACTTGGATGCATCTCTCCAACATTAACAAAAATAGACTTCCCTGTAGCAAACACCGATGTGCTTCTACATACAATTCCACTGTGGATGGACTTTACCCCCTACAAACATCCCTTCTTTGGTTAGATGCTCTTACCAGGAGACACAAAAGGCTGATGTCAATTACCTTACTCCCTGTTTTGGTTGCCAAGTTGACATTCCAACCACATGCCAACCGTTCCTAACACGTGTGACCATGTCCATTGCCACCCATATGTTCTATCTTTTGTAGGTGTGTTTTTTTTTTTTTGATGAACGCAGTACGAACTGCGTATATACGCACGTAAAAACGCCCGTGTGACTGAGCCCTTAGTAATGATCATCCTTTAAGTTTGATATACCAAAAACAAGACATCCATTGTGCCCCTTCTGGGCATCCCCAAGAAGAGCAAGATCCAATAGAGAAACATCATGAGTGTGACTATCCTATCTATAAATGCCAGAGTCTCAATTCTCCATATAAACGTACAGCCTTGTGGAAAGAGGCAATGTCTCATGGAGCAGACAGAGTCTGCATTCAAGAAACCCATTGTAGAAAATCTAGTTTTCACAAAGTTTCGCACACTAGCTTCCCCAAGATTTTTATGATGAACTCGGTAAAGAAGAAGGAGGGAGTGCTTATAGCTATTAAGGACTCAGTGGACTTTTAGCTTATTGACTCAATGGTGGACAAGAGGGGCAAATGTCTTGTCCTGGTCTGTAAAATTAATGGGTTTGCAACGATAATCGTTAATTTATATGCACCAAACTCCTCAAAAATAAGTTTCCTTAACAAAATAATGAGGAAAACAAAAAAAATACAGAAAGACTTGCAGAACATTCTCTAGGACATGTTCCTTCTAGATTTCTTCATGTTACCCAGAGCTAAAAAAGCCCTCATAGGAACAACCACATGGTCTGATCGTGCACCTATTCAATTAACCCTCTCACTCCTTCCACGCCAATAAAATTTGATGCAATAACACTCTTACAATTAAACTCCCAAACTACAAAAAAGATAAGAGAAAGCATCCAAGAATACTCTATTAACAGCAATTCCAAAGAAGTAGACCCCTTTACACTATGGGACACCCACAAAGCAGTGATAAAGGGGCTGTTGATACAACAGGGATCCATATACAAAAATTAAAAAACTCTGAAAACTAGACAGACACCCAACCATTACAGATAAAAAACATAAAGTCAGGACAAGATCCAACCAAACTGATACATTACAGAGATCTTCTAAAAGCTAAGTCAGAGACCTTTTAATAGGTGATAACAAATATGATGATACAAAGTAACCTACTACTCAGACCATAATAAGTGCAACAAATGTATGGCGCACAAAGTTAACCAGAAATAGATAAAAGCTAGAATACCCTACCTGATAGATCCACACTCAAAGTACAAAATTAGTAACTCTCAAGACGAGTAGGGAGTCCATACCTCTCATCAATTCACCCCCTTTTGGAAAGTGACAGGTGCCATCCCACCTTCTCATGACCTCTGACATCAACCTCTGACCCTCCCCTTTGATGTGACACCTGGCAGCCTTCTGGAACCTGGGGGCCCCTTCCACATTCCAGGCTGTGACGTATTATGTGACACACTATGAATACAGTGTGTCTCATGATAATAAAGGCTTAATTATATTTATAGTCTGACTTAATGTTATGTAGCATTCAAGTCGCCTTATGAGTATAAGGGTTAATATATAGAATGCATTGAGAGAGAGAAAGAGAGAGAGAGAGAGAGAGAGACTGACAGTGGCGGTGTTATAGAGAACACACAGTAGACAAAATGCAAAGTTTTCTAAAGCTTTATTGAGCGCACTAATGTGCACTAAAAAAATACGGATTATTGAGTTATTACATAAATGAATGCATAAACGGTATATGTCAAAAATATAAAAATATGGGTTATAGAATTATTACATAGCTATGTATAACACTGTATAATGTTAACAGGTATATAGTTACATTTTTACAATCATTTAGAAACGTAACCACGCCATGGGAAACAGTGCTGGTGATCACTTTTTAGGCAGCGAGTTCCCCTGTGTTAGGGTGACTACCCACTACAGTTTTTTTTCACTGCGAAATTCGCTGCGTTTTTTTTCTGCAGGGGTCTATGGGACTTGTAATGTTAAAATCGCGATCGCGCAAAATCACAATTTACCGCAAAATTGTGATCTTGCGCGATCGCGATTTTAACATTACAAGTCTCATAGACCCCTGTAGAAAAAAACCCGCAGCGAATTTCGCAGTAAAAAAAAACTGTAGTGGGTAGTCACCCTTATGTGGCAACAGCGCAAAAGTCTTTTAGACTTACAGTTTGAGAGCCATCGGACTTCAAAACTTCCAACAATTAAGGAGTACATGCGTCTGCAGCAATATCAGTCGTGACATTAGCCTCCGCTATTGCGTGCATAAAAATATTCCAGCCCATGGGAATAGTTTTTCTGAAGCACATGTGATTCTGCATCATATGTCTGATCAGTGCAGAGAAATTGGTTCCGTGAATTACGACATTTTTATATACCAGTTCATCCTTATCGTACCATGTGATAATATTCCGATGATTAAGTAGTGCAGTCAACAATCGCGCTGTGTCTTTCTTGCACGGTTGCGGCAGCTTGCAGCGTTGTATGACATGAGCTATTTCAGCATCGTAACGTGCTCATTCAGGTGCGTATATGGACGGAATTGCGTAATCTAATGTGTCTATATCAAAGTCGAAACTGAGGTATAGTGGGACAAAGTGGTTGCATTTAGTCACATTAGTCAGCAATGCTCAGGTCCAGTGGGCTGTGTACTGATGAATGGGACATGTCTTGTATTAGTTACACATCTGCAACCATTAGCCAATTAGTTCCAGTTCTGCCTGGATGTCAGTATAATGATGAATGAAGATGTCTATTATTACACATCCACAATCATTAAGGGGTCTGCTAACAGCTAACACATCTATCTATCTATCTATCTATCTATCTATCTATCTATCTTATTTCATGTATTTATCTATTTATTATATAAAGATTCACAGATCATAAAAACACATGGAATGTGACATCGGTATCGAGTATCACTGAGTTTCTCTTTTATAAAACGTCAGACAGAAAGATCGTTCTTTTTAAAATCTGATATAAAGAAACATAAAATGTGCTAATAAGATAATCAACAAGCTATGTAATATAAAACAAGCACACACTAAGGGTGCGTTCACAGGAGTGTGTTTTTGTGCGTACTTAGGTGCGTACATACATGCGCACCTAGGTACGAGCAAAAACACGCATGAACAGAGCTCTGTGCTTGTTGTCAAAGGAGCCACGGCTGCTGCTGGAGGTTCCATTGAAAACAATCCTCTGCCGGCACCCCTGCATTCTTTTTCAGGGAAGGGCTTTACATATAAGCCCTTCCCTGAAAAAGAAACATTTTAGTGCAAAAAAAAAACTTACCTCTCCACCGCTGCCGTGACCCCAGCGGGCATGAGGAACACATCCTTCACCCCTGCTAGTCAAAAGAATTCCCTGCTGCTACATCTGTGGCAGATGCAGCAGAGGAATACTTCAATTCTCAACCGCAGCTGTCACACATGACAGCTGCGGTAAAGAATCCTGCCACCGGCATCCCCATCAATGGCTTTTCAGGGAAGGACTTCATAAGCCCTTATCTGAAAAGCCATTTAAAAAGTGTATATATAAAAAAAATCATTACTCATCTCCCTTCAGCTGCCGGGGCTCAGCCGCGACTTCTGGAGCTGTCCCTGGCTCTGTAGTTCTGAGCTACCAGCAGGCGGGGATTTTAAATCCTCGGATGCTGCTAGCTGAGAATTAAGGAGCCGGGAACAGCAACAGAAGTCGCCACTGAGCCCCGGGCAGCACGCACAAAAACACGCTCATGTGAACCCACCCTTAATGCTCACAAAATACACTGTATCCTGTATTTGTATGTTTTAATGAGGGAGAAGTGCATACCCGGCTCCAAGTCCTGGGAAAGGTCAAAAGCAAAAAATGAATATCTGCTAACGAACTCATTCCTATCAATCGAAATTGAACTGTCTGTTCTCTGGTTTCCGGAGATATATACGAGAGCCATGTATTCTCTAATCGCTAATTCAGCATCAAAATCAGGTTGAAAAGGCCGTGCAGATGCAAGGCGGCATGGTTTACGGAATAATGATGAAAACAGAGAGGTTTTTTTTGGAAGCTGCCACTAAAGGCTTCAATGTCAACAAAACCTAAAATTACAGTTTGAGGGATCTAGCCCAGGAACAAATTTTCATGGTTGGTAATTGTTGTCCTGCCAGGTATGCTATAAACCTTTAAGCACGCTCGATCAAGAGAGTATTTAGCCGAGGTCGCTAGAAGGGCTTGACTGTGGCCTGTTCTAACAGCAAGCGATACTTGCACTCTCTTGATGAAGATTGAAGAATGAAAGATTTTAATTTAAAATCTGTCAGGCTCGGAGGACATGAGGCAGAAAGATTCTTTATTTCTGGTCAGTTTGATCTTTAGATCCAGTTCATTCGAGATAAGCTTCAGCTGATTAAATATGTCTACATCAAAAGGGCACGAAAGCTCCACAGATTTAGAACGGTGTGTTGCGTTTGGATCTTTTGGCGAAGTCTAAATTGTGTCCATTAAAGGTCCTTTCATGATGATGTCCATTGGAATACTTGTAAAACAGACTGGCAGTAAATTGGGACGCAAGCATTTGACCACTATAATTTAAAATAGTCTCGATATACGCTCTGTAGCTATAAGGATTATCCGACTGCAAGATTAGCCAATCCCCCTACGTGATGTCCACTTGATTGAAAAGTGTGGCTGTCGGATAACTAATAAACCCCACACGAGCACCATCAGGGATGGCTGTGTTATCTTGTTTCACTATACAGCAAGTTAGGTGCAGGAAGGTATTATTTAAGTTGTAATAACATTCACGGCTACCTGAAATAAAGAATTCCAATGGGGTGTTGGTGTGAGCCGCGATAGGTTGGACTTCAACAAATAGAGATTTTTCAATACTTGTTTGCATGGGCAGTATAGTGAAAATATCCAATTCAGATTTGGAGCACTCTACAGAACCATCGTGTATGAAAGCCATGTTAGAGAATTAGAAGATGTCGGCTGAGTGTCTAATGGTTTTCTGACCTTGTCGTCTTTTACGGAAAGTGGTCTTATCCATGAGCAGCGGGTAAAATAGTGCTGCGAGTCGTCTTTTTCTTTTGCACATATTTTTTGCAAGGGAAACAAGGTCTGAACCACGCTGTTCTTGCCGGGGTTGATTACTTCTATCCAAAACAGCCGCAGAGACGAAAGTGATGGCATCTTTAGCTATAATTTTGACATGAGGCTTTACTAATCCTAGACTTTTTCTGAAAAGAGGAATGGCCCTTTGAAAAAACAATTAAAAAATTCCCCCTAATCCTCTGCCAATCATATACTAATCGCCTGGAAATCCTTTCAATTTGCCCTCTAATTAAGCAATATAATAACTCACATACACGGCTGGATCACCAGGTACCCTCTGAGACAGCATTTTTAGCATTGCGAATCATTGCACAGCACGAAGTTTAACCGTACTAAGCTTTTTCCGTACCTGAATTTAACAGGCACGTTCTGGTCTGATAAAATGAAGATTGTAACTGTGTCAAAATGTTGTTTGCATAATAGCAAATAATTAGGGTGATTGTAGTGTATTGTGATAATGTAGCTGTTTTTACCACTGATTTCAACGGTTCTTAAAAGCTGTACAAAACTGTTACCAACAAACTGATGTTGAATGATATCAGTGCAAACAAACAATATGTAAAACCCTGCTTATATGCCAGGAACCGAGCCACTTTACAAGATAATGTATCGATCCACGGATGTATGTTTTCTTCAGTATATTTTTCGATCCTGTAGATGGGGTTCTCATCCACGGGTATTCGTTGTATTTCCTCTTTATAAATGAACCTTCTATAGCCTCGCCCCTCAAGTCGATTAATTTATAGAATGCTTTTTGAAATCGTGTATCAATAGAGGCTATGACAAAGATTTCATCAGAGTAAGTTTGCTTGTACCCTTTCGCAAATGTTCCTTTATATCGCAAAATCCTTTCATGATCCCAGATTTTTAAAGAAGGCTCGTCAGGCTTTGAGTTCAGAATATCGCTGTAGATATTCCACCATTTTTTAAGGAGTACTTTTTTCGTGACATCCAAAGGACGAGACTGAATAGTATGATGGTAAGTTCGTTTATAACTGGATACAAGCGTCGCTAAAATGTTGATATAGCGGAATGTGATATGATGTGTCAGATAACCTCACATTCTTGATTTTAAAGTGCATTTAAAACATTCAACCAACACAGCCTTTATGTTGTTAGTTGTAAACTAATGCAGTATGTTGTAGCTTTCACAAAGTCGTTTCATGTGTTGATTAGAGAACTCGCTGCCGAGATCCATACAAATTTTTTGCGGTGTGCGATTGCCATTCTGAAATATCAGCTTGAAGGCTCTTGCGACACATGCTCCTGATTTGGATGCTAATCCCACGCACCACGCATATTTTTTATAAAGCGTCTATAACCGTTAGGCCTTAGTCACACGGGCGTTTTTTCCCGCGATTTGCGGATCGCATGACGGATGCGCATCCGCAAATCGCGTGACTGGGGCAAAAAAATCGCCCGAAAATACTGCTCCTAGCCGCGTTTCAATAGAAACGGGCCGGAGCTGTCCAGCGCATTGAATTCAATGGAGCCGGCAATACAGCCGGCTCCATTGAAAGCAATGCACTGCGGGCGATCTCACGATGAATTTTCGGGAAGGGCTTAAAAATATAAGCCCTTCCCTGAAATTCATCCAGAAATGGGTAAAAACAACAACAAAAAAATATACTCACCTGGTCCCGGCAGACGGAGTTCAGCTGCGGCCGGCGGCAGTTCTCCTGAACTGCTCAGAGTAATATTCAGCAGCAGGGGATTTAAAATCCCCGCCTGCTGAATGAGCTGCCTCTGATTGGTCACAGCCTGACCAATCAGAGGCAGCTCTCACTCACACCCATTCATGAATTCATGAATGGGTGAGTGAGTGCTGCCTCTGATTGGCTCAGCGCAGGGACCAATCGGGGCCAGCTCTCAGCTGTATTGCCGGCTCCATTGAATTCAATGGGCAAACATCGTTCCTCTCTGCCACAGCTGTTACAGCTGTGGCAGAGAAGAATGATTTGTCTACTATATGTTCTCAATGGGGTCGGCGCTGCTGCCACCGGCCCCATTGAGCGCATATAGAGAAGAGAACAGGAATCGCAGATCGCAGATAGGTGAGATCTGTGATTTCTGTTCTATAATTTATCTGACGAGCGCATAAAAAGCGCTCATGTGTCCGATACCATTGCAAAGCAATGGTTTTATAAAATCGCCGGATGCATGCGCATGCGCAAATCGCACGAAAAAACGCCCGTCTGACTGAGCCCTTACAATGTATTTTATTCTGTCATTTTCATACTGTCTTAAACACACAAGGTCAGCTTCCCAGAGCGATTCGATATCCGGCACAATTACTTTATTTCTAGCAAATTTCTTTTTGATTGGCTTGTGAAGGCTGAAACAGTCAATCTTTTGCAGTTATTCGGTAATTTTGCCTTGATTTATACCCTTAAGAGATCTATGAAGCTTATCGGTGCCGCTGTATGATCTTGGAAGTGTATCTGTAAAATATTGTCGCTGCAATTTGCGTGCAATACGTGAACAGGGCATGTTAGTAATTACACAGCATGGAGGGGCATACAGTGCTTTAATTACTTCCAGCTTTTTTATACAGTATCTATCATATTTGATTCTGGCATCCTCAGCTTTAAATCGGCAATTACAGAACATAGAATGCCATATGCAGCTTAAAAGCATCAACAAGGTCTCACTCTCCATGTGGCTAATCCACCGTGACAGTGAGACCTTCTGACCTTTTGATTCAGCCATTCTGATACTTTTGTAATAAATAAAATCTAGATGCAGGGGTCACAGACCTGACTAATTGCAGGCAAAAACATCTAACACAACATGAAGGAACAATGAAAGTCTGTTATGAGTTAATTACAACAAATTTAAGTCACTCGCCATGTGGCTAATCCATTGTGACAGCAGTTGAAGTTTGCGACCGTCTGACCTCTTGATTCATCCGTCCTGATACTTTTTAATAAATAAAAACTACATGCAGGGGTCACACCAGGCACACACCTTCACCCAGGCAGGAACAGTGAGGGCTTGTAAACAAAGATATACACTTGTTGGGGGCATGTTCCCTAGACATGTCCAGGATGCTGAAGGAGATTGTCTATATAAGCCCAGAAGTCAAACAGGCTATACACAAGTTTACAGAAAGCCATCTCATCATCTGAATTTACAGAGAGACAATTCATCTTCTGGACTTCCCAAAACACTGTTGGAAAAAGGTAATACATTGCTTTTTATTTTTGTATTAATGTATGAAGATTACCATATTGTTTATTAATACTAATTATATTGCATGTCTATTTTTTAATAACCATGTTACTTGAAAAAACAAGGTGGAGCTCACTTGTCAGTAAGTAGTCTCTGCTGCTTGACCGCATCTTTGAGCACTTTGTTCTCCTCTTTCAATTTTCTCCACCTAGTCACAGCGGCATAGTTCAGTGCATCCAAGCAAATGGTGACTTAAACCAGGAAAAGTGCTTTCAACTTTATTAGAACAGTGCTATAAAAGAACTACAAGCAGGTCACTGAGAACGCATTTCATTAATAGCTGCATGAATTAGTATGCTGTGCCTATATAGGCTGAATGTTTTAAAAATGGGTTGATTACGATGCCGTGTAATGACGCTATTTATATTTTTAACACTGTGTAGCCGATAATATATATTTCAGCATATATCCTCTAATATCATTGATCTTTTATTGCTGCGGCGGTATGTAGTGCTGCGTAGCTAGAAATGAGTTTTGTTATATTAATGTTGTTTTTCTATTTTCACTTTTTATCAATTATAGCATATTCTTTATCGCTTGGTCCGCTATTGTCATCTAATTTTTAATAATAATTATAGGAGTTTATTAATATTACCATATTATAATAATTATATTATATGTATATTTTTAGTATACGGCCTTTAATAGCTGCATGATATAGTAGTGTATTAATACTGTATGATGAATATTTTAAAATTTATTTTCTAGCGATTAGCTTTGTCGCTAGAAACACGTTTTTGGGGGTATATTAACCCTTTCCTATCCAATTTGTATCCTGGTTTTCCTAGGGGGCTTACTCTTTTTCTGCCATTATACAACGGCGCTATCTGCTGGCTAAAGCCAGTACTGCATGAGGTGACAGTTGGATAGGCTCCGACAGCAGAGAGGCTGGCAATATACAGTAAGAGAACCCCGACGGACGTCTTCCAATATCGGAGCTGTACAGCCTTAAATCATAATGTCTTCAGAGGTCAGACAGTGGATTGGAAAGGGTTAATGTTTGTGTATTTTCAGATGGAAAGCCAGGGTATTGCTTGTTCCCCCTTTGAAATTATCGCCACCCAAATTAGTATACATCTTTTACCCATTTGATTTCATATTGTGCTAGATATGGATACATTTTAAAATGTGCTAATTTTATCGGCTTATCATTTTTCTGTTTGAAGTGGATAACTGGTATGATCACATCGAGGATTTTGATGAAACAAGATTCGATCTTTTATCACCCCACCCAATGGTAGGTTTTATACAGACATATGAGCTCTTTTACGTGTTTGTTGTTATCTGTTAGGCTAAATAAGTATTGTTCGATACAGATGCTGTGTGTTATGATCATGTGGGCAGGCAAAGCATGGGGCCCACACGATCGTGACCAAAGGGGACGCACACGGGTATCACCAGGGTCACACGGGACTCACACCGGTTTCAGGCAACTGACCCTGTGCTACAAGGAGGAATGAGAGTGGCCCTACCTGAGTGGAGACATTTCCCCTAATAAGGGCAGCCCAGTGGTTTTCGGATCTGGGCCCTAGCTGATCCTAGGAGCCACGCACCAGAACAGGATGCATTCACATGCCACATGACAGACCCAGAATACACAGCATACAACATGCAACCACTAGTAACAGATTGGAAGCTGAATATAAATACCAGGTATTGGTTGACATTTTGTACAAGATGTTGAAAGCTAGCAGGCCACTTCACGGCTCCTGGTTATACTGCTAGTCCCTACACTAACCAGGAGTCCAGCAGAACTGGACACCATTCACACCGCACGCTGCAACAGGACACAACACAGATTGCAGGACACACAGCAAACTAACACAAAACTGACAGAATATAAACATACAAACGGACATAAACCAGATCACACTGCAAACCTCACCAGACAAGCATTCATGACTGCTCACCTGAGGGGCCATACAGACTGACCAGGAGCTGGGTTTATATGTGAGCACAGATCCAGGGGATTGGCTAACACACAATCATTACCACTGAGAGTGCTGTGCTGCTGGAATCGCAATAGTACAACATGTCTCAGCAGCACACGTAACACTGTGGATGTAAATGGATATCTACAGACATCGTATCCTCTAGAACCAACCATAATTCATGAACGAGCATCAATCACGACGGAAGTCGCCAACCACCTCTGCAGCCCATTAAGACAGCAAAACGGATGGGTGAGAATGGAGGACCTATCACCTATCTCGGAAGCCTGCAAAAACCAATTCTGCAGCAACGATCGAAGTGTCCAGAAGACACCGGAGGCATTTGACATCCGTACTTTACACCCAGATCATCAAACAAAAAAAGCGGTATCGGTATGGCTTTGACAATTATGACTCTAAACTGTGTTTGGCGGCCATCCTATACGCATTGTTAGAGGAGGGCTCTGTTGATGATAGTGTTTTATTGACACGAGCTAGACAATTACATCATGAACTGGACATCCCCGACAATCAGCTAGTGAGTTTTAGCGATATCACGGCATTTGAGAAAGGCCTGGGCATGACCATACGGGTTCTTTACCACAGCCGCGAGGATTGGCATTATTTTCACACAGGTGAAACATCTGGTGGGGGTGCTGTATACATCCTCCACCATGATAATCATTATTGCGGGATTATGAATATAAAAGCTTTTATCGGGACCAATTACTTTTGTGATTGTTGCAGCTCTGTTTTTCACTACAAAAATAATTACACGTGTCAGTATTTTCACAAGGCTTGAAGTCGTGTGTCAAAAGCCCAGAATCAATATTCCGATGCCTCTGTTGTAGTGTTTTTTGTCGCTCATCTGATTGTTTAGACCACCACAAGATCGTGGCTGCGGCGGATGATGCTTTTTGCAAGACATTAGTATTTTGCGGTCGTTGTTATCAGTACGTACTGTAGGTAAATGCGCCGAGCCTCATGAATGCAATTGTCTGCGCTGTAACATTTGCAAAGCCAGAGTGGAGAAATTTGACAAACACTTGTGTTATATGCAGCCTTACCATCCGAAGGCTGTTGTGGCAGAGCCGTCATATATTTTCTACGACTTTGAGTGTTGCCAGAAAATGAGCAAACACATTCCGAATTTTATTTTTCCCACCGCACGATATGGTGCAAAGTCTTGGAAGTTTTATGGTGAATCGCGCACCCGTGATTTCGTTCAGTTTTTTCTCAGTGGAGATTTTATAGATTGCACCTTTATTGCCCACAATGCGGGTAGATACAACCTTTATTTTATTGTTAAGGAGTGTATTGTTAAAAAAAATTCATATAGAAATGATCACTCAAGGCAGCCGCCTTCTGTGTGTGACCGTACCTGCGCTGAACTTGAGGTTCATAGATTAGCTTAACTTCATATCTATGAAGTTTAGCAAGTAACCCCAGGATATGGATTTTTCAGGGGCAAAGGGTAATTGCCCTCACTTTTTCAACACTGTAGAAAACCAGAATTATGTTGGCCCCCTACCTGATGCTATATATTATGGACCCTGTAGCAATTTTGCCCTCTGATAATTACCACAAGGCTAAAAAAAGGTACTCAACTCCTGTTATTCAGTGGTTGATGAAAACACAGTCATGCAGCATGCGCTGAGAGGAGGTGAAAAACGGATCGGCAACTATTATTTAGATGGATTCTAGAGATGAGCGAGCAATGCTTGGGTGCTCGTTGCTCAAGTCAAACTTTTCATAATGCTCAAGAGCTCGTTTCGAGTAACGAACCCCATTGAAGTCAATGGCCGACTCGAGCATTTTTGTATGGGACCGATGCTCCGCATAGGTGATGACTTTTCAAACACCAGAAAACATAAGAAAGTAATGGAAACTCCACAGAAACGGATAGGGAAGGGCAGGGGCAGCATGCATGGCTGCATATGAGGCTCCCAGGTCCCAATATTAAGCCAAAATGGGGGGAAAGTGTCTGGCATCACCCCCCTAACAATTTTCTTGGGACAAACCCTCATTAGAAAGGCATACGCGCTGGCACATCTTAGCTAAGCACGACACAACCTGCAACCAAGCACAATCACTGCCTGCGGGTGACACCACTGCCTCTTCTTCTGGGTTACATGCTGGCATTCCTGTCCAACCCCTCCGCACGACCCTACGTCCACAGTGCACCCAAAACTTTCCCTGCGCAGCGTGCAGTTGGCCTCTTGCCACACGCTCGCTTCATAGCCACACCACCCTCATGTCTATTTATAGGTGCGTAATGAATGAGGAGGAACCGGAGGCACACACTGCAGAGGGTTGGCGGGGCTAGGCAGGGACTCTCTTTGAAAGCGTGGGTGATAGCCCACAATGCTGTTCAGAATTGATGATAAATTGACGTACAATCATCATTCCAATCACAAAATTGTCAGGAGCAGCAAACGTGGGCATAAAGGGTACTCAGGTGCCAGCACTTCTACACATCTCCACAATGCAGCAATATTCTGTGCGGGAGGCACGTGGGCGGGCCCAGGGTCAGGCTCGGTCCCAATCTCCACCTTGTGGGACCCAAGGTGCCGCGGGTTACATAGCAATGGGAAATCCGTGTGTCCCCACACAATTCATTCTGTGTAGGTGTCAGATAGCTCAACACCGCAATGGGAAGTCTTTGAGTTCCTTGGGCTTGCCTATGCTGTCGGTGCACAAAGATGGTATTACACAGGAAGAAATCAGAGTGCCCAAGCATGGCAGAGTTTCATCCCACCAAGGACCTCGGCCCACATTTCTGCCCTAGTCAGTCAGTGTATTTGTGCCAGACAGGAAAAACACCGCAATGGAAAGTCTTTGTGCACCCACAGCATAGGCGAGCCCAAGGAAGTCAAACATGGTATTACACATGAGGAAATCAGAGTGCCCAAACATGGCAGAGTTTCACCCTGCTAAGGGCCTCAGCCTCGGCCCACATTTCTGCCCTAGTCAGTCAGTGTATTTGTGCCAGGCAGACCCCTGTAACATTTCTGTAGCAAGAGTATAGGTGGAGCCCAGTAACATTTCTGTAGTAAAAGTATAGGCGGACCCCAGTAACATTTCTGTAGCAAAAGTATAAGTGGACCCCAGTAACATTTATGTAGCAAGAGTATAGGCGGGCCCCTGTAACATTTCTGTAGGAAGAGTATAGGCAGACCCCTGTAACATTTATGTAGCAAGAGTATAGGCAAACTGCTCAAACCATTCAGTAGGAAAAGTTTAGGCAGACCCCAGTAACATTTCTGTAGCCAAAGTATAGGCGGACCCCAGTAACATTTCTGCAGCAAAAGTATAGGCAGACACCAGTAACATTACTGTAGCAAGAGTATAGGCAAACCCCTGTAATTATTCTGTAGCAAAAGTATAGGCAGACCCCTGTAACATTTCTGTAGCAAGAGTATAGGCAAACCCCTGTAATTATTCTGTAGCAAAAGTATGGGCAGACCCCTGTAACATTTCTGTAGCAAGAGTATAGGCGGACCCCTCAAGCCATTCAGTAGAAAAGGTATAGGCAGACCACAGTAACATTTCTGTAGCAAAAGTATAGGCGAACCCCTGTAACATTTCTGGAGCAAAAATATAGGCGGACCCCTGTAACTATTCTGTAGCAAAAGTATAGCCAGACCCCTGTAACATTTCTGTAGCAAGAGTATAGGCAAACCCCTCAAACTATTCAGTAGAAAAGGTATGATAGACTCCAGTAACATTTCAGTAGCCAAAGTATAGGCGGACCCCACTAACATTTCTGTAGCAAAAGTATAGGCGGACCCCAGTAACATTTCTGTAGCAAAAGTATAGGAGGACCCAAGTAACATTTCTGTAGTAAAAGTATAGGCAGACCCCAGTAACATTTCTGTAGCCAAAGTATAGGCGAACCCCTGTAACATTTCTGTAGCAAAAATATAGGCAAACCCCTGTAACTATTCTGTAGCAAAAGTATAGGCAGACCCCTGTAACATTTCTGTAGCAAGAGTATAGGCGAACCCCTCAAGCCATTCAGTAGAAAAGGTATAGGCAGACCCCAGTAACATTTCTGTAGCAAAAGTATAGGCAGACCCCAGTAACATTTTTGTAGCAAAAGTATAGGCGAACCCTAGTAACATTTCTGTAGCAGAAGTAAAGGCAGACCTCTGTAACATTTCTGTAGCAAGAGTATAGGCGAACCCTTCAAACCATTCAGTAGAAAAGGTATAGCCGGCTCCATTGAATTCAATGCGCTGGACAGCTCCGGCCCGTTTCTAATGAAACGCGGCTAGGAGCAGTTATTTCGGACAATTTTTCGGCCCCGGTCACGCGATTTGCGGATGCGCATTCGTCATGCAATCTGCAAATCGCGGGAAAAAACGCCCGTGTGACCGAGGCCTTAGGAGGAGGAGGAGGACTAATAATATCCAAGAGGATTACACAAAGCTAATTCTCTCCTTTTTTGGAGTGATAGAGGATGCATTTTTCTTCTGCTGCAGCGATAAGATTCTTTAGGAACTGCTGCTTTCTACAGGTGGAGAAGAGAATTCTGGGGAAATCCAGCCTTTGTTCATCTTTATGAGGGTAAGCATGTCGGCACTGTCATTTGACAGGCGGGTACGCTTATCTGTGATGATTCCCCCAGCTGCACTAAACAACCTCTCTGACAAGACACTAGCAGCAGGGTAGGCCAGCACCTACAGGGTGTACAGCGCAATTTCGTACCATGTGTCCAGCTTTAACACCCAATAGTTATATAGAGCAAAGGCATCACGGAGGACGGTGGTACGATTGGCTACGTACTCCCTCACCATCTTTTTACAGTGCTCCCTCTGACTCAGCCTTGACTGAGGAGTGGGGACACAGCCTTGCTGGGGAGCCATAAATCTGGCAAAGGCCTTGGAGAGTGTTCCCTTGCCTGCACTGGACATGCTACCTGATCCCCGCGCCTACCCTGCTAGTTGGCCCGCTGAACTGCCTCTTCTGTCACTAGCGCTGTCAGATGGGAACTTTAGCATCACTTTTTCCACCAGGGCCTGTGGTATTGCATCACTCTCGTACCCCATTCCTCTACGGTAATGAGAGTGGAAATGGTTGGGTCGAGAAGGGTGTACACCCAGTAATCCATGTTGGCGAGAATGCGTCTAATGTGAGGGTCACGGGAAAGGCAGCTTAACATGAAGTCAACCATGTGTGCCAGAGTCCCAGTACGCAACACATTGCTGTCTTCACTAGGAAGATGTCTTTCAGGATCCTCTTCAGCCCATACACGCTGAACAGAGGAGAGGCAAGCAGCATGGGTACCCTCTGCAGCGTGGCAAGCTGTCTCTCCCCCCTCCTCCTCCTGCTCCTCCCCCTCCCCCTCCTCAAAACGCGCTGAGATATAAACATAAGGGTGGTCTGGCTATCAACCGACATACTGTCATCCCCCATCTACTTTTCCAACCACAAAGCGTCGGCCTTTATGCTTAGCAGCGAACTTCTCAGTAGGCAAAGCAGCGGGATGGTAACGCTAATGATGTCCGCATCTCCGCTCACCATCTGGGTAGACTCCTCAAAGTTTCCGATGACCTGGCAGATATCTGCCATCCATGCCCACTCCTCAGTAAAGAATTGCGGAGGCTGACTATCACTACGCCGCCCATGTTGCAGCTGGTATTCCACTATTGCTCTACGCTACTCGTACAGCCTGGCCAACATGTGCAGCATATAATTCCACCGTGTGGGCACGTCACACAGCAGCCGGTGCTCTGGCAGATTAAACCGATGTTGCATGGTCCCCAGGGTGGCAGCGTCCGTGGTGGACTTGCGGAAATGTGCGCAGACGCGGCGCACCTTGCCGAGCAGGTCAGATAAGTGCGGGTAGTTTTTCAGAAACCGCTGAACCATCAGATTGAAGACATGGGCCAGGCTTGGCACGTGTGTGATGCTGCAGAGCTGCAGAGCCGCCACCAGGTTACGGCCATTGTCACACACGACCATGCACGGTTGGAGGCTCAGCGGCGAAAGCCAGAGGTCGGTCTGCTCTGTCAGACCCTGCAACAGCTCGGGGGCCGTGTGCCTCATGTCACCTAAGCTGACTAGTTTCAGCACGGCTTGCTGACACTTGCCCACCACTTTGCTGCCGCGCCACGCGCTACCGACTGCTGGCAACAAGCTCACACTTCTTAATTGAGAGGTAGAAGTGGCGGAGGAGGAGGAGGAGGGTTAAAAATTCTTACAATGAAATAATCTACCTAATTATCTTAAATAATTTTAAGATAAATACACGTAGCCATCATTGTGTGAAGGGGAGCATGTAGTGAATAGAATTTTTATCCACTATATACAACATTTTAGTTTTCCGTGATTAATTTTATTTCCTATACATTTAGTTTTAGACTTCTTTACTCTTTACATAAAAAGATATTTAGCTGCTATATATTTGAGTTTAGGATTATATTTATAGACTGGTATTTATATGAAGAACATTAATTTATGGGGTTGACAATGTATAAAATACTATTTAGGTGAAATATACTATTTTTGTATAGATTTTTGTATTTATTAATTACATAGATTAATATAATCTGTTTGTCGATAGTCATAACAGGTTACAGATGGGAACGACGGGGGCTACGATTGGCAGTCCCATATTGCACTTTGCATTTGCATTGTAGGTACGCATCCCGCGAATTGTTTTGTGGGGATTGATGACCTATAGCGCATGCGCTGGAGTTAGTGACATGCAAGTAGCGTTCCATCACTGCAGACACATGCGCTGTGTTGTCGGGAGTAGGGCAAGCCGGTCACCCGGCGCTGGTTGTTTACATCAGCGTAGGATCGACCAGCGTCCAGTGCCATGCAGCTCGATCTTGAGCTTCACAAAGTAAGCGAATATTTATTATATAAAGGACTTTATTGTGTTTGTATATTATGCTTGAGAAGGGCGTCGATTAGGACGCAGAAACGCGTTGCATATTAGTGGACGTTATGATACTTTCACTTTTATATTTTTAATAAACCTACTTTGTGGAAATTGAGTTAGCAACCATAGTGATTTAGGGATCTACAACAGGAGTTAGCAACCATAGGGATCTACAACAGGAGCGCAGAAGATTTGTTTTTTATCCTTCTATTACTAAAAGACTGGGAACAGGCCTAGATAAGTAATACAAAAGTTGGTGCACTACTGCTCCATCCAGCCACAACTGTAAAGCACACGGTGAGATGTAGCCCTAAGAAGGACCATTGGGGTTCTTGCACAGAGGATCAGGAGTCCTGTAAAACTTTCCCTATATAGGCAGCTCTGTCCCTAAACTCTGTGTAATACACTGCAGACTGAGAACGCTATAGCTGAAATGGCCTGTACAGCCCGAGATGCTTAAAAAAAAATTGGTGCACTACTGCTCCCAGCCATCAACAACAGTAATGCACACTATGTGGAGGAGCCCTAAGAAGGACCGTTGGAGTTCTTGACAACAGGATCCCACTCTAACACAGTCCCTATATCAGCAGCAGCACTATCCCTAACCTCTGCCAGCATGCGTCTGAGGCGAGCCACAAGTGGGACCAGTTTAAGTACTCGGCGGTCACCTGATCGGCCCAGCCACTCACTACTGTGGGGGGGGGGGGGGCTGGCACGTCACAGCAGGAAGTGATAATGCCTTCCTCGCATGTTTATTGCCTAGAAAATGGCGCTAAACATGCAGGGAAGGAAATGCAACTGACTCGAGTACCGCGTGGTGTTCATCTCGAGTAACGAGCATCTCGAGTACCCTAATACTCGAACGAGCATCAAGCTCGGATGAGTGTGCTTGCTCATCTCTAGTCTGGATTATTTCCTATTTCTTCAAGTAGTAAAAGGTCATTTGAGTTAATTACAAGTATCTTAGGTCTTTGCTGAAGTTTAACCGTTCTTTTCTCTCTTGACTTCCTTAGGTGCTTTTGCGTACATTTAGGTACTCACACTTGCTGTCCTTCCCACTGCACTGGTTGGATGCGTTCGTCTCTGTCCTTTTCTTTCTAGCAACCTTCTCTGTCTCCTCTACAGCACACACTGACTACAGATCCCACAATACCATTCTCTCTTGAGCTAGACAAACTCCTACTCATTTCTACTCTCCACCAATCCAGCTGCAGTATCTATCTCCCTATTCTAGATGGTCTGTCTTGTTGTCTGACTAGAGCCCTCTTACCAGGTTGTGATGGTCTAAGCAAAGTCTGGTACACCAACATCATTTTAAAAGAATCAATTACATTTAATACATCACATCAGAATCCACAGTCTATTATGGAGTATCCAACTGCTGTACAATACATTCATTCAATATAAAGCTGTTTGAATACCAGCGATCCTATAAGTAATTTCATTATCACATGTTCAGTATAATATGGTTTATTTGGTAGCCCCATGTAAAGCCCTGACGGAGTCATATTCTGCACCTGCCACCCATTTCATCTCTCCAAGTGTTAATAAAATCTTTCAGTCACTTTATTTTCTGTTTCATAATTTTATCTTCGAAATCTACTTGTAAATAAGTGAAGAATACATTCACCACAATTAGATACCTGACTGCTGAGTAAATATAAGATGCTTTGTTCTAGTAAGCAGGACTCTCTATAAAAGGTGGCTGGATTTGCTGCGGCTGTATTGGCACTGAGATGCTGCAGAAGGTGCTGCCTGTCATTATGTTACTGGGTGCTGAGAGCCTGCTGTTATCCCTGCTCATTCTAGGATGTGCTACTTTATACTTTTCACCATTTTCTTCAATATTATCAACTTCTTTCACACTAAAAGTGTTATTATGTGTGTTATTCCTGTGTGTGATGCTTTGTATATCCACAGGTCTGACTCCAGCACCGGCCTGTATGCTTCAGATAACGAGGATGAATGAAGATTGTGAATATGTGCAGGATGGAGATATTATGATTGGAGGTGTTGTCACTGTCCACAGTTTTATGGACTATCCCAAAGTAGTTGGTCAAAGAGAATGGAAGTGTTTTTTGTAAGTATGATAACATATGTTATCAGGCATAGCATGCAGGAGAAGGCTGTTATACACAGAACAATCACTGCATTAGGAACAGCAGGTGCATGGCATCTTGTGATCAGCAATGTGGCACCACGTGATGGCCACACTATGATCTGCTCTCAGGTAATTTTCCATCCTCTCCTTTGTGCAGTCATTGGGAAGCATGGGGAATTGAGTGACTTTGACGATGGGCAGACTGTTGGTGCCCGGAGGTGTGGTGCCAGTATTTCTGAAACAATCGTACTTGTCAGCTGTTTCTGAACCGCACTATAAAGTGTGTACCAGGACTGGTAGAGCTATAGATATACATCTGATGGTAGGTCACACAGTGGCCGGCCACGTGTGGTTGATCCTAGAGGTGAGAGTCAGTTGGCACTTCGAGTATCTCAGCAAAGGCGAACCACAGTGACTAAATGACCCAGCAGTAAAACTGTGGGGAAGGTAGGCATATTTCCATAATGATGATGTGGCATAACCTTCGTCAACTGCGGTTCAATAGCTGAAGATAATCAAAGGTGCGCTTGATGATCTTGTGTCATCATTAACAATGCCTTACATGAGTCCAGGAAAGACCCCAATGGACTTTAGACACACAGCAGAAAGTCATCTAGAGTGACGAGTCCCATTTTCTGTGAAGCATACTGATGGCAAGGTCCCTATCTGACACAAATAACATGAAGGCATATCCCATGGGTGCACCATCGCTTGCAACAGGCCAGTGGTGGTGATGTAATGGTCTGGGGATTGTTTTCCTGTCATGCCTTGGATCATTGATTACCATATTACAATCCTTGAATGCTGAATGTTATAGGGGACTATTAGCTAACCATCTAGACCCAAATCTTCATTGACCACATAGACATCTTTAAGCAGGACAATGTTCCATGTCATCGAGCTTGGATCTCTAGGGGGTGATTGGAGGAATACAAAAATGAATTCTGCTCACTGCCTTGGCCCTCAAACTCAGTGGACTGTACCCCTATTGAACACATTTGGGATATGCTGGAAAAGGCTATGAGATCTGCTTCCCCTTATCCACAAAATGGTCACTAACTCACAGATCTGCTGCAGCCAGCATACAAATCTACTTCTTACAGCTAAAGGTTTCTTACAATGGTATCCAATGGTGTCTAGACACTCCTCTGTAAGATAAACAGCCTGGACTCCAGACTGATACTTTTTACTTGTACTCTTTCAATTTGATCTGTGATTTCTTTGCAGGGAACCCGTCACCACAAACGACCACGTAACCTGAGTTATGGTGCTCATAGAGAAGGTCCCGAGTAGTCAAGTGATGTGCTTTGCATACTTACCTGGTTCATCGTGCAAACTCTGTCACCCATGGAAGTCGGCACATGGACAGTGCAGCAGACTTACCTCTGCATACTGGGGGTGCACACTCTGATAGAAAACAAAGGGATGCGTGCATATTACTTGCATGGCTAACTCCACTGTACTGTCCATATGCTGACCTCCATGGGTGACAGCACAGGAAGCCTGAGTCAGATGAGTATAAAAAGTACATCCCCCGACTCCTGGGGACCTGTCCCTATGAGCACCATAACTTAGTTTATGGTGGTCATTGGTGGTGACTGCTTCCCTTTAATGGAGGACGCTGGCAAAAACACATTTATCCACCCTGCCTTCCTCGGGTATTTGCCTGTTACGTTTTGGAGGTCATAATATATATAAATATCTCAGTTACTACCACGCAGTGTAGCCCCTGTCTGATGTTTATCAGGTACCATCTTGATAGTTAGAGTTTTTGTTTCACTTTCACATCAGCCTAGTATTAGCTAGATGCTATACCATTTCTGTCTAATGGAGGGACAGCTAAATTATTATTACCCTCTATATTCACCTAAATAAGCTACAGACCATAAGCATACAATCAGGAGGATGAACTGTAATTTTTTGTATTATACCTGTATGATCATCATTCACTGTAACCAGGGGTGTCCCAAGCCCTTATGCTGTCTGAGGGGAAGTGTGAACCCCCACCACCACACAAAAAATCATTTTACTAGCTTTTGAAGTGGCAATACACAAGATGTCCACAAATATTTGAAACATTGAGACTTGTCTGAAGTGACAGAGTAATAGTCCCCCCAGTAGTGGGACATTGTTTGTGTCCCTCTTATTGGTCCCAGTAGTAAACCTCCAACTGGGCAGCAACCGTCTGAATGGGAGCTACGGTGGAAACAAGTTCAGTGCTTGTCGGGGTTGCTGCCCGGCCGGTTCAGAGCTGGTTATTCTTTTTTACCAGCCATTTATAAAAATAGTATGCTGGCCGGACAACTAACCAGCCAGGTGGTACCTCTAGCGCTGCCCCTCTAAAGTCCTTCAGACTGAAATGGCAGGCTCAGACCACTTCATGGCAGGGGCAAGCACCCCTGACTGTGGCAGGAGAGTCTGCGTCCCCCTCTAGGCAGTTTTTAAGTAGAGTGCATGTTACAGTATCACACAGACTGTGAAACTGACTAGAAACTATACCTATAACCCCAAGAAGATCTGAGCTTGTGAGAACTAAGATCACATGACCATCTGAGGAGAAAAAGGCCAGGAGTGTCAGAATAACTAACCACAGTAACACTAGCTCCCTTATATATACTGGGGGGACAGCTACTTAATGAATGAAGAAAAAATTGTAGTGGCCCTTTAAGTCATTAGTCAGATGATGTCTGTAAATCAATCTCTTAATCGTTACAGTCCTAGCATTACTCTCTACAAGAATCTATTGGCTTTCTTTTACTCTGTTGATGAAATCAATAGAAATCCTCATATTCTGCCGAACACGACTCTAGGATATCACGTATATGACTCCTGTTCAGATCCCACGAAGGCCATAAGGAGCATCTTACAGATTTTATCTGGACCCGGACACGTGGTCCCTAATTACTCCTGCAGTCGGAAGAAGGTTGTTGGGTTTATTGGAGATCATTTCTCATCGACCAGTCTACCTATAGCGCGACTCCTGGGGATCTATCCGTACTCACAGGTCAGTCACATTGGGGCACATGGTATAATGAGGAGCTAATTATATTTATGTCCTATTAGAGATTAACTATTTTCTCTTAGGCTATAAGGTTTACCAAAATCTAGATGTTTATGGAATCTAGCAAATGTGGAAGGTTTCAGGATTAGTCTGTTATATAGCGTTACCATATTCCGCACACACAGGGTCAAATTCATAGGAAGTAATTTAACTAATTAGAATGATTTT